>NC_089502.1:125321930-125623685 GCF_036850765.1 Saccopteryx bilineata | reverse complement strand
ACCTGGGTGGTAAACCACTAATTTCGGTCAATTTCAACTCTTAACCCAGCAGCAACTACCCATCCCCAAACCCCAGCCATGTGGCAGGTGGCTCTGCATGTGTTCCTGGAGCAGTTTTCATGCAGCTGCAGGGAGCAACAGTGGAAAAATAGAATCTTATCTTACAAATCAAAAAACACTATCCATAGAGTAAAACAGCAACTCACAGAATGGGAGTAAAAATATATGTAAATCATATACAGTGTGTCCGTAAAGTCAGGGTGCATTTTTGACTGGTCACAGGAAAGCAACAAAAGACAACAGAAATGTGAAATGTGCACCAAATAAAAGGAAAACTCTCCCAGTTTCATACCTATTCAGTGCAGTTTGATGTGGGCTCACGCACAGATTTTTTAGGGCTCCTTAGGTAGTTATCCCGTATAGCCTCTACAGACTCGTCATTGACTGATGGCCTACCAGAACGGGGTTTCTCCACCAAACTGCAGGTTTTCTTCAACTGCTTATCCCACCCAGTAATGTTATTCCTATGTGGTGGCGCTTCGTTATAAACGTGCCGATATTCATGTTGCACTTTGGTCACGGATTCGAATTTAGCAAGCCACAGAACACACTGAACTTTCCTCTGTACTGTCCACATCTCAACTGGCAGGGCCGTGGGCTGTTCCGCTGTACACATGGTGTTACGTCATCATCTGCACATGCGCACATGTTGCCACATCATCCTACAGAAACTGGGAGGGTTTTCCTTTTATTTGGTGCAGATTTCACATTTCTATCATCTTTTGTTGCTTTCCTGTGACCGGTCAAAAGTGCACCATGACTTTACGGACACACTGTATATGATAAAGGATAAATATACAGAATATATAGAGAGTCCTAAAACTCAACAACAACTAAACAAACAACTCAATTAGAAAATAAACAAGTTACTTGAATAGACATTTCCACAAAGAAGATATATGAATGACCAATATGCACATGAAAAGATATACAAGGTCATTAATCATTAGGAAAATGTCAATCAAAAACACGAGATACCACCTCATACCGTTAGGATGGATACCATTAAAAACAAAACAAACAACCTCCCCCCCCAAAAAAACAAATGCTGTAGAGTTATCATATCATCCAGCAATTCCACTTTCAAGTATATACCTAAAAGAATTGAAAACAGGATCTCAAAGAAATATTGGTACACCCATGTTCGTAGCAGGATTACACACAATAGCTAAAACATGAAAGCAACTGAATGATTAAGCAAAAGATGATACATACATACAATGGAATACTATTCCCAGCCTTAAAAAGGAAGAATCCCTGGCCAAGTAGCTCAGTTCGTTAGAGTGTCATCCTGATAAACCAAAGTTGCCGGATCAATCCCCAGTCAGACTGCATACAAAAATCAACCAATGACAGCATGAATGAGTGGAACAACAAATCTATGTTTCTCTCTCTATGTCTGTCTCTCTCCCTTCCTTTCTCTTTAAAAATCAAGGAATTATTTATAAAAAGGGAAAGAAAAGGAAATCATGCAATATATTACAACATGGGTGAATCTTCAAGACAAGACACTTTACATTTTAAAATAGTTAAGACATTGATTATAATGTTAAGTATATTTTAGCACAATAAAAAATAAAAAATAATAAATAAAAACTCTTCACAGGGCAAGCAAGTACAAGATATGTCATCAAAAAGCAGGTATAACTTTTGATGACAGAAAATAATTATGACAAATATCTTCACAGTTATCATTTGTATAACACTTTGTGCTAGGAGACATTAATGTTTTCTATATATTAATTCCCATAACAACTCTACAAGGTATGCATGTATTATTGTACTCATAGATAAAGAAAGTGAAGCACAGAGGGGTTAAGTGGCCTAAGTCCACACTGCAGGGTTATGTCAAGTATTAAAATATATTGAGCTCCAGAGATTATGTCTTAAGACAACTCTGAAGCCGGTCATTGCCAGGGATGCAGTGGTTGCTGCTTTAAGTTCCACCTATTTACAGAACGGCTCCGAAGACGAAACATTTTTTGTTTGTTTGTTTGTGTTTTTTCTTGAAAGAGACAGACAGAGAGCCAGAGAGAGGAACAGATGGGGGCAGACAGGATGAAAAGCATCAATTC
The DNA here is from genome assembly GCF_036850765.1 of Saccopteryx bilineata. Lineage (NCBI taxonomy): Eukaryota > Metazoa > Chordata > Mammalia > Chiroptera > Emballonuridae > Saccopteryx > Saccopteryx bilineata. The sequence goes on along the minus strand of NC_089502.1, from coordinate 125,621,550 downwards.
TTCATTGCATCTCCTTAGTTGTTCATTGATTGCGTTCTCATATGTGTTTTGACTGGGGGACACCAGCTGAGCCAGTGAGCCCTTGCTAAAGCCAATGACATTGGGCTCAAACCAGTGACCTTGAGCTTCAAGTCAGTGACCATGGGTTCAAGTCTATGATCCCACACTCAGCCAGCAACACCATGCTCAAGCTGGTAAGCCTATACCCAAGCCAGATGAACTCCCACTCAAGCCAGTGACCTCAAGGTCTCAAACTTGGGTCCTTTGTGTCTCAGTCTGATGCTCTATCCACTGTGCAACTGCCTGGCCAGGCCCAAATGACTAATTCTGACATTTTACAGACAAAGTCCTGGCAGAGACTTGAGGAAAGCAAAGGTTGAAGAGGATTCACTCTGGAAGAGGATACTCAAGCCATGAGATAAGCTACTATGAGGCTAAGAACATAGAACAGGAAAGAGAATCAGGTTCTGTTTTCTACTTTGTCTACTAAATATCTCCAAAAATGCCTTTAATTATTATTAAAACCTGGATATGTAGTGTAGGGTTCCATAGTGTATAGAAACAAAAGACAAGAGGCAGCCTAAAGCAGTCTTTAGTACCAGAATTAAGGACTGTATTTAGTATGTAGTTGCACTTCTTGAATTGCTTCTAAGAGGCTTGAACATGGAAATATTCTCCTTAGGGCTATGTGTGGAAAAAAAAAACAGTCATGGAATTGTCTTATGTCTGTTCTAAAGGTTCTCTTAGAGATACAAATAAGATTAATTAATAAGTTAAAAATTAATACCTGATGCCTAGGATGTAAAGTCATCATATCCAGTTGACCTAGAAATCAATTATTTGTCAAGGGCAATATAGGTGAAGAAACCATGGGACCAGAAATTGGGAATGAGGGAAAGAATCTGAAGAACCAATAAAGCATTCCTTGATACAAGTGGTCAACTTGAAACAGTCTGCAACTTCAGAGCACCGTACCATCAAATAAAAATGCTTCTGCTCTTTACATCACCTCCCTTCATCTGACACATATCACTACATCTTCCCCACCTGAAAAGGGACAGAAATTATAATAAGATGTAGAATGACAGGTAAAAACAAAAGGGCAGGAAAGAAAAAAACCTTACATTCTCATTGTAGAAATGAGTTAGCGAAACTTTTAATATTATTATAATATCTTAATACTTGCTAGATAATAACCAAAAACATTATGAAATTTACCATAAATTCCGCCCAGAGGTAGGAAAATCCAGTTCTCTCAAATACATTTAAGGGGAATTAAGAGACTAAAAAATATTTACTTGTGATAAAATCACATGAGATATGTATGTTCAATATAGTGTTTACTAGTTATGTGAAGGACTTGGCATGGTGAACACACAATGATCTTTTGTAGAATTGTATATCTAAAACCTTGTAATTTTATTCACTAATGTCACCCCAATAAAGTCAATACATTTTTTATATAAAGGATACTGTAAGAAATTGCAATTTCCTTTTTAACCTATTATTGATTTCCTATTGAATATATCATCCATTTATGATTTAAAAAATCTAACTTTATGCATACTCACAACAATGCATAAGCTATGGACTTTTCTCTGGCAGACTTATTCATTTACTAAAATAGGTTCTTTAGTTTCTATTGTTTTAATCTGATAAATATTGTGCATCTTGTTTTTTCTCTACATTATTTATTCATGTTAAGAACTGGGATTGTAGCAAGTGAAGTTTCAAAAGAAAATAAATGTCATTTGCAGAATGAAAAATTTCAAAGACTTTAATGAGGAAACTATTTGCAAAGGTGTGATCATTCTGTAGGAAAGCCACTAGGAATAGTACAAGGAATCCTGGGATCTTACAGCAAAGGTTTTACTGATCACGGGCCTGAAGTTATGAGGGGATAAAGTGGTGATCAGAACCTAGAACCGGCTTTGTAAAGAGGGCCCTCATTCTGTTGCTTCTCTACAATCTTCCACTGGTATACCTCTGGTGGAACTCAACTGGAAACCAGAGGGCTAGGAAGCTTGTTGATGTCATCTATATAAGTCAGATGCCAAGAGACAGAGTTCAAAGTATAGGAAGATACTTTGCACTTTAGGGCTGAAGGAAGATACTCAGCAAAGGACTCTCTGCAACAATTTTGGACTCTTTCATAATTCCATGATAGTTTAGATTTATATATTTCTTAGCATACTAACTACTTTTCCCTTTATTCTTTTTCTATTGTTCTTTTCCCTTTATCTTGATATCTAAAATATATATTTCAAACATTTTCAGTACAAGTATTTTTATCAAGAATCTCTTTTGAGAACAAAGAATATAAACAAATATTTAAATATATAAATAAAATATCACTTCAGCAATTATTTGATACACTTATTGCCTATACAGTCTGTGCCTCCTCACAACCACAGGTGTTCCATTGCCAGAGCACAGTCCTAATAGCTTTATTTATCCAAAACTTTTAGAAAAAGTATTACTGCACAGAGTAGCTATTCAGAAAAATATTTTAAGAAATATAAAAACCTATCTTCCACACTAAAAAGAAAAATATCAGTTTCCATTTCTACTTCAAATGGTTTAGTTACCTGCGATTTCTAAAAACGATCAAAGACTCATTTTAGGACTAGAAAGACACACAGATAGCTACATTTTGTGTCCTTGAAGAAAGCATCTTGTATCTGGTTTGACACAAACCCAAAGTATACGGCAGTGAAAGCTACACTAAATTCTCTTTTTTATTTGGTAATTTCTATACAACTTGGCATGCTAAAAATATTGATGACAGATTAGTTATGTGTTTGTTACTATCATTAGTTCTCCTGTAAATAGTAGTCGAACTGGGTTTTGTTTTCCTAGTAGTAACACATTTGTCATTATGTTATGTCTGCTTTTGATATTAAGACTTAAGTCTTGAAATCTGGTATCTTTAATTTTTACTTTGCATGACAAAGTTCTACGTAAGAATTCAGAAATCCTTCTGGATATGGAAACTATTATGTTAAGTGAAATAAACCAGACAGAAAAAGAAAAATATTATATAACCTCACTCATTTGAGGAATCCAACGATCAATGTGAACTAAGGAATGGAATTGAGACAGAGGAGAGATAAAAGGGACCAGAGGAAAATAGAACAGAGGGAAAGGGGATGATAGGATGGGATAAACCTGAAGGGAAGGGGGAGGGCGCTATAGGAAAGGGGGCAAGGGAGATGTTAGGGGAATATGAGGTAGGGGGATGCATTCGGGGCAACACTAGAATCTATGTAAACACAATAAATTAAAATCAATTAAAAAAGGAATTCAAATATCAGGTTCCTTATATGGCTGAATAATAAATATGGCCTGTCCAGGAATAGTGAAGAGTCTTGCCTTTCAATACTCAAAATTAGTATTTCAATTTCAATTATGTAGCTGAGAAATTAATTATGATATAATTAGATAGTCTTTTATTTCCCATGGTATTTGTTCCCATGAGATCAACTGGTTGGTTAGGAGGAGACTATCATGATTTTGGAGCAATATCAGGGGTCTTGGATGCAGAAAACCTGTATTTTAGTTACGGCTTTGGTGGTAAAATGTAATGACTAGCACTAAAGAGTCAAGAATTTTTAAAGGAGCCTCTATAGGTTCTGGAGTATGAATAGAATAGGTTGGGTTCCTTCCAGAGCAAACCCTGATGCTAGGGTTTAGATACAAGGAGTTTATTTGGATCAGGGCTCTGGACACACCTGTTGGGGAAGGAGGACATGCAGTAAGTAAGGAAAGGAGACCAATAAAAGATGTGTTATTGATCAAGTTACTTCCATAAGTAACCACGGCATAATCCCACTGAGGAGTTCTTGGATACTGTACAGAATATGCCTTAGAGATTCCCCACCTGACGGCTAAGGAAATCTACATACAGGGGTGGGCAAGTATGGTTAAATTACCAGCCATCATTACCTAAAAGGTAAGTCATAAGAACATAAGCTAATAAAAATAATAAGAAAAATAAAAGAATAATAAGAAGAAAGATAATACAATTAAATGACAGTAATTAATCCATAAATAATAATACAAGAATAAATTCTTTCACTCATTCACAACTGTAAACCTACTTTTGGCAAACCCTATATTTACCTCCAAATGCCATCTGTTGTTGGTTGAGAGCTGCTCTTAGAGGTATCAACTAATCAGAGTCCTGGTACACGGGCTCTGTACCACACACGAGCTATGAGTCTGCAGGTGTTTCCAAGAGAAGGCTGTATACTTTTACCAGAATTCCAAGTGACAAGGGAATATGGGCAAAGCGTCAACACATCTGCTACAGCAGAAAAAAGAAAACGTCAATGGATGCAACCTATGAATTCAGTGTTTCCCCAGGCTCCCCAAGCTCCTGCAATGTATATCCTTACCATTTAGCGTTTCCCTATCTCAGAAATTATTACACTTTACTTTTTGCCTGTTTAATTTTGTATTTCTCCACTAGTTGTATGAGGTCATACATTATGTCACTCATACAATACATCAGTGACTGTACAGTATATTAGCATAATGGGTCTTTAATAAATATTTGTTGAATGAGTTAAGGCATAAAGGTATGAAGCTCTACTGATGTAGAAATGTTACAATTAGGAAGTAACATTTGATATTCACTAATATTCTATTAGAAACAACTCAAAGGACCAAGACTGCATTTTATTTATATATGCTTTTAGAGATTTTACATAATTATAGTCACTCACTAAATGCTTTCTCAAAGGAATTGGATAAAGATGGTTTAGATCCCATTGTAGAATTATCTAGGAATGATAACTAACAGTAAATTAAATGCTGAGTTTATTTTATATCTATAGTGTACAGATGTTTAATCTCATATAGAAAAAATATGGTAGGGTTATATTTGGTGAGATTGCTGTTCATTATGAATGGGAAAATCTGACATTTCAGAAATGTCAATTCCTATAGTAGTTATGCAAATCCTCAAAATTTTACAAATAATCATTGTATACCTCCTTGTCACTACACGAATGGGTATCACTCTAATAATTACGAAACTGAACCTTATGAAACAGTAGTATAAATATCAGAGCCTTCTCTAAATTAAAATCAATTATTAAGAGCTTGCTTGCAATCCATGATTCTTCTTCCTTTTTGGGGGACATCATTACACAACACAACATTCTTTTAAAAACTTTCAGTAACTTAGGCAAATTGTGCCATTTCTATCAGCCTACTGAAAAAGAGACCCATTTCTGCCCATGGCATAATGTCAGCAATAGCCTTTTGATATCTCAGGGACCTAAAACCAGAATTAATATCCCTTGTCTATTTAAATACCAAATTCCATCACATTACTATAACTAAAATATTAAACAAATGAGCTCATCTGCAAAATGGAGATAGAAATAGTGTGCCACATAGTACCTGTAAGGTATTTTTCCCCGCCGAGAAGGAAGGAAGAGGCTGGAGCCACGAAGTGTGGAATAGTAAAAGGCTTTATTGAGTACAGAGCGCGCATCCCGCCCTGGCGAGGTTCCCTGGCCCTGAGGAAAGATGGAGGCCAAGGAAGTCGCACAGAGTGACCGTGTGAGGGATATTTAAAGGGATCCCCTAGGGAAGTGAGGCTAATATGACGTAGTGAAATCTCACTGGTTGGCAGGTGGTCGCTGTTTTCCAAAGGGTTCCTGGGAAGTTTCTTTTGGTGCGCTTGGTTGTGTGTGGTCCTAGCCAAAGTTCGTGGGTCTGACCTTCCCCATTATCCACCGACCTTACAGTACCATTATCAGATCTGATGACTACAAAAACAAAACCTTTCACACGGGGCTGAACACCATCATCTGTAATGAAGAATTAATGTTCAAAGCAAATGTTCCATTAGTCGTTTGATAAGTGTTAAATAAACATGATTAGTAAATAAAGATAACTACCATTGTTTACAGAAGTCCTGGATATATAAGAAAGAAACCAAGTCAACAGTAAAGAAAAATAAAAGGAAAATGTGCTAAATACAGAAATACATATGGAGATGAATGGCAATGAGAAATTAGTACAGATTGTTTAAAAAAGAGTATCAGGAAACAGTACTGCACGCCTCTGCTGGGATGTTTTTTGATGCCAGAATTGTATTAGTAATGCACAGGGAACAGCAGTCCCACTGTTCCTTGGGAACGCTCAACATCCGTTGGTTGGGTACTACCTTAAGAGGAGAAAAACAGAATATTGGAATTCACCAGTTCAGATTTTTTTTTTTTTTACTTTTCAGACAGCTAAAAAAAGTGTCCAAACTACATATGTCTGGAAGCAATGTGGGAAATAGAATGGTAAAGAATGACTGAAGTATGAATTTTTAAATGAGGTTCAACCGTATTTCAAAAACGAAGAGGAAAAAGTTCTCTTTAATTTCTCCTTTGGTTCCCTGCCCCCTCCAGGGCAGGGCTCCATCCCCCTTTTTCTTGGGCACTTAGAATGTACAGGCTCTGACTCTGTGTTCTTGGGGCTCTGGCTATTCCTAGACATACCCCAGGGCACAAGTGCTTAAAGCTATTTCCAGTGACCTCTAAGAATTTGTGAGCCTGGGTTTCTATGTTGTTTTCTAAAACATTACAGTTATGACCCTTACATTTAAAACTATAATCCACCAGAAAATTATTTTATCCATTAAAGTAGAGGTCTATTTCCAATGCTTTTCCCTGTGGATAATATATAAGGTCTACCAGAAAGTTCTGTCCGTTTTTAGAATAAAACAAAATACAAATTTTTCTTACCGTCAATAAACTTTATTAAATAATATAATTGCCATTATTATTAATGATTTCTTGCCGGCGTGAGGGCAATTTGTATATACCATTTTTGAAAAATGTTTTATCTTTTGATGCGAAAAATTGAACCAGTGCTTGTTTGATATCTTCTTCATTTTTGAATTTTTTGCCCTTCAAAAAATTTTGTAAGGCCCTGGCCGGTTGGCTCAGCAGTAGAGCGTCGGCCTGGCGTGCAGGGGACCCGGGTTCGATTCCCAGCCAGGGCACATAGGAGAAGCGCCCATTTGCTTCTCCACCCCCACCCCCTCCTTCCTCTCTGTCTCTCTCTTCCCCTCCCGCAGCCAAGGCGCCACTGGAGCAAAGATGGCCCGGGCGCTGGGGATGGCTCCTTTGCCTCTGCCCCAGGTGCTACAGTGGCTCTGGTCGCTGCAGAGCGACGCCCCAGAGGGGCAGAGCATCGCCCCCTGGTGGGCAGAGCATAGCCCCTGGTGGGCGTGCCGGGTGGATCCCGGTCGGGCGCATGCGGGAGTCTGTCTGACTGTCTCTCCCTGTTTCCAGCTTCAGAAAAATACAAAAAAAAAATTTGTAAGGATAAAAACAAGTGACAGTCAGAGGGTGCTAAGTCCGGGGAATAAGGTGGATGTGACAGACATGCTTCTGTAGCATTTCTTCCTTGTTGAAATTCGTAAAAATTACAGAGGCATAAATGAACTTTATCAGTAGCCATGGGTACACTATCGCTTCACACATAAGACTAACATGAATCAACTTTGTTTTAGTTAATTTGCTACGTCAGTATGTATACATTAAGTGATAAAAATATGTATACATTAGGTGATAAAAATAGAGAGGCACACATGCGCCAAATAAATATGTGCTTACGTGTAGAAACTTGTTGTGATAGAAACGGACAGAACTTTCCAGTAGACCTTATACATATTTCTCACTCGATGTATAGCATGGGTTCATCTCAGCTGGGCCGGCTTAACCACAGGCTTAACTGGAGCCTGGTACTGACTTGGCAACTAGAGAGAAATCAGACTCTGTAACCATGAGAACATGAATTGTTTTGAATTAGGACATAATGAGTCTGTCAGCATTATTTACTAACAATGATTGGATTTTTTGTAGCTGATTTCAGTGGAGCCTGCATATGTGTGAGAGTCCGAGGGCAGGGTGAGGTGATTCTTCAGGTTGGTCTACATTTGCAAGCACACCAACATATCAGAACTGGTTTGCAAATTGTGTGCTCTAAGACACAGTGGCAGAAGGACAAAGAAGCCTGCTCCTGCTATTTCAGGACCCTTCAGTGCATAAGCTTCACCTGCTGCTGTGAAACTGTTATATTTTTCCTCTCACAAAGCAGTTAAGTGTAATTGATTGAGTCCTGTGAGTTCTTTCAACAAGTGAAAACTTAATGAAAGCAATGTCTAATTAAGGCACTCCATTCTATTCATTAAAGTTTCTCATTTCTGGCATTAATTATATTTTCATATATGGTGGTTCTCATTCTAAGAATTTTTTTTTAATATTCTGACATTTGGCTATCCTTGGATGAACATCCTGTTACCCCAATTAATGACTGATCTAAAGTAATAATTGACATAATAATTGATAAAACAATCCCCTACCATGCTCTTAAGGAACATCTTACATATTATATTCTTGGCAGTTGGCTCTTCTACAGAAATTTGAGAGCCAGCTTGGCAAGTTTCTTGAAAATAACAGAACTAAAACAGTATAAAACTATGTGGCCCAGTATTTCCTTCATAGAAACCTTTTAAAATAGCAGACTGAATTTGGTGTTTTTAAAATTATTCAGATAGAATATTCTTCTGTTTGATGACCTCAAAAATTTCTTCAATTCTTTAGAAGTGTTTAGAAGGTATGAGTGTTAACTCTTATTTAACTACTTAGTGAAATTCACCACTGATACCATCTAATTCTGGGTTTTTATTTTTAGGGAGGCTCTTGGTTACTGCTTTATAGTCTTACCTGTTATAGATCTATTCAGATTTTTTACTTCCTCAGGAATGAGTATTGGTAGGTTGTGTATTTCTAGGAATTTATCTATTTCTTCTTGGTTATCCAGTTTACTGGCACATGATTATTTACGGTATTATCTTATAATATTTTTTTTATTTTTGTTGCATCATTTGTAATGTCTCCTCTTTCATTTCTAATATTACTTAGTTGAGCTTTTTTTGTTTTTCACTTGGTCTAGGTAAGGATTTATCAGTCTTATTGACCTTTTCAAAAGGTCAAATCTTGGTTTTGATATTTTTCTGTTGTTTTCTATTCTATTTCTTTCATCTTTCCTCTAATTTTTATTATTTCTTTTCTTCTGCTAGCCTTTATTGTTTGTTCTTCCTGTTTTAGTTCCTTGAAGTATAAAGTTAAGGTTTCAATTTGAGTTCTTTTAACATATACACATTTATAGCTATAAACTTTCTTGGTTAGTATTGTTTTTGCTGCATCTCATGTTTTGATGTGTTGTTTTTGTTTTCATTTGTCTCAAGATCATTTCTAATTTCCACTGTGACTCCTTCTTTGACTCACTGACCATGTATAAGTGTGTTAATTTCCACATATATGTGGATTTCTCAGATTTTCATTTTGCCATTATTTTCTAGTCTCATTCACTTTTGATCAGAAAAGATACTTTACATGATTTGACTTTTTAAATGTGTTGAGACCTGTTTTGTTGTCTAATATGTGGTCTACCCTGTAGAATGTTCCATGTGTTCTGAAGAAGAAGTATATTCTACTGTTGATACATGGAGTATTCTATATCTGTCTATTATGTTTAATTAGTCTACAGTGTTCAAGTCTTAAGTTTACTTATTGATGTTCTGTCTGGTTTTCTATTCACTATTGAATGTGGAATACTGAAGTCTACTATTGTATTGTTATTTTTTCTCTTCAATTCTGTCAAATTTTGCCTCATATATTTAGGAGCTCATGTTTGGTATCATATTTATAAGTATATTATAAGTGTTCAACCTTCTTGGCAAATTGATCCTTTTATCCTTGTATAATATCCATCTCTGTCTCTTTTATAGTTTCTGTCTTAAAATCTTATTTTGTCTGGCCCTGGCTGGTTGGCTCAGTGGTAGAGCATCGGCCTGGCGTGCAAGAGTCCCGGGTTTGATTCCCGGCCAGGGCATACAGGAGAAGCGCCCATCTGCTTCTCCACCCTTCCCCCTTTCCTTCCTCTCTGTCTCTCTCTTCCCCTCCCAAAGCCAAGGCTCCACTGGAGCAAAGTTTGCCCGGGCGCTGAGAATGGCTCTATGGCCTCTGCCTCAGGTGCTAGAATGGCTCTGATTGCGGCAGAGCAACGCCCCAGGATGGGCAGAGCATCGCCCCCTGGTGGGCATGCCGGGTAGATCCCGGTCAGGCGCATGCGGGAGTCTGTCTGAATGCCTCCCTGTTTCCAGCTTCGGAAAAATACAAAAAAAAAAATCTTATTTTGTCTGATAAAAGTGTACCCACTCCTGCTCTTTTCTGGTTACCATTCACATAAAATATTTTTTTCCATCCTTTCATTTTCAGTCAGTCTATGTGTTTGATCTGCAATTTTCTTTCCTGTAATATTTTGATATGTTTTGGCATCCAAGTTATGCTCAATTGAAATCTTTCTACTTTTTTAGAAGAATTTGGCTTTATTTGAGGTAAATGTTTGATAAAATTCACAGCAAAGATATTGGGTCTTGAAGTTTTCATTGTAGGAATAATTGCAAATTATAAATTTAAACTGTCTTCTAGCTTTATTTTCTTTCTGAGTACAGTTGTATAATTATTACTCTTATAGGGTAATTGTGTATAAGCATGTTGTTTAATTTCCACATATATGGAAATTGGCTTGGGCCCAAATATTGTTGTATTGAAGCCCAAGGTTTCTGACTTGAGCCCAAGGTCGCTGGTTTGAGCAGGAGGTCACTGGCTCAGCTGGAGCCCTCCCAGTCAAGGCACACATGAAAAAGCAATCAATGACCAAGTAAAGTGATGCAACTATGCATCACTATCTAAGTTGATGCATCTTATCTCTCTTCCTTCCTGTCCCTCTCTCTCTCTGTCTCTCTCTCTCTCTCTTAACCTCTCTTGCTAAAAAAAAAGGATATATATCCAGTTATCTATTGCTGCATAATAAACTCCATCATGTTTTTTGTTATTATTTTTATTGAATTTATTGAGATGACATTGGTTAATATAATTATATAGGTTTCAGATGCACAATTCTACTACACATTATCTGTATACTGCACTGTGTATTCACCACCCCAAGTCAAGTTTCCCCACATCACCATCTATGCTCCTTCTACTCTCCTCTACTTCCCTCCATCCCCTTTCCCTTCTCAAATCCCCACACTGTGTCTGTGTCTATAAGTTTTACTTTCTTTGCTTAATCCCTTCACCTTTTTCAACCAGCTCCCCACTCCATCCCCTCCCCTCTGACAGCTGTCAGCCTGTTCCATGGAACCATGTCTGTTTCTATTTTGTTTGTCAGTTTATTTTGTTCATTAGATTCTGCATATAAGTGAGATGATGTGGTATTTGTCTTTATCTGACTGGCTTAATTCACTTAGCATAATAATCTCCAGGCTCTATCCATGCTATTGCAAAAGGTAAAAAGTTCTGCTTTATTATCACCGAGTAGTATTCCATTGTATAAATCTACCATAGCTTTATCATTCACTCATCTACTGATGGGTACTTGTGCTGCTTCCAAATCTTGTCTATTGTAAATAATGCTGCAGTAGACATAGGGGTGCATATATTCTTTAAAATTGGTGTCTCAGTTTGCTTTGGATATATTCCCCAAAGTGGAATTGCTGGGTTACAAGGCAGTTCCATTTTTATTTTTTTTGAGGTTACCCCATGTTAAATGTTAAAACAACAACATTTATCTTATACTCAAATCTACAGTTTTGGCAAGAAATCAAATAGCAAGACTGAAGCTGCAAACAAAAGGAATAGAAAGTAACTAATAGAGTAGTCCCTTCTTATACAAGGGGATACGTTCTAAGAACCCAGTGGATGCCTGAAATCAATGATAGCACCAAACCTTATATAGGCAATGCTTTTTTCCTATGCTACATATTTATGATAAAGTTTAATTTTTAAATTAGGCATAGTAATAGATCAACAACAATACCTAATGGTAAAATTATTACAGTATACTATAATAAAAATTGTGGGACTGTGGTCTCTCTCTCTCTCTCTCTCTCTCTCTCAATATATTCTAGTGTACTGTACTCATCTTTCCTCTTGTGATGATGTGAGTTGATAAAATGCATTATTGAGAGTCTCAGCTTTTCACTTAAAGGAAGAAACTTTACAGCTTCTCTTTGACATAACTGAATTACCAGAATTACTACTCTTGCTCTATGGGGCCATTATTAAGTAAAATAAAGGTTTCTTGAACATGAACACTGTGATACTGTGACAGTGAATTTGATAACTGAGATGGCTACTAAGTGACTAATGGGCAGGGAGAAGATACAGTGTGAATACAATGGACAAAGGGATAAGTCACATCCCAGATGGGATGGAGCAGCATGATGCAAGATTCCATCACAGTAGTCAGGTGATTTGTAACTTAAAGCTTATGAATTGTTTATTTCTATAATTTTCCATTTAATATTTTCAGACCATGGCTGACCATGGGTAACTAAAATCACAGAAAGTGAGACCGCAGATAAGGAAGGGCTACTGTGCTTGGTATTTCATGGCAAGTTTCTTTTAATATTTAGCATGACCTTTTCAAAGTTCATCCATGTTGTAGCATGTGCCAATACTTTATTACTTTTTATGATTGTATATTATTGCAATATACAGACACGTGACATTTTATTTATTAGTTAATAGAAATCTGGGTTGTGTTGAATTTTTAGCTATGATGAAGTTTTATTTCTTTGGGGAATATATGTAGAAATAAAGTCACTGGGTAACCTATGTTTAACCTTTTGAGAAAATGCCAGACTCTTTTCCACACCAGCTTCATTATTCTACATTACTATCAGCAGTGCATGATGGTCCAATTTTTCTACATTCTCACCAACACTTATCATCTTTTTATTATTATTATAGTCATTCTAGTGGGCATGAGGCAGTATTTCATTGTCATTTTGATTTGTTTTTCTCTGATGGCTAATGATTTTGAGCAACTTTCCATGTTTATTGGCTATTTGTTTATCTTCTTTGGAGAAATGTCTATTCAGATCCCTTACTCATATTTTTTTTTTAATATGGGGTGAGGCCCTGGCAGGTTGGCTTAATAGCAGAACACTGGCCCAAAGTGTGGATGTCCCAGGTTTGATTCCCAGTCAGGGCACACAGGAGAAGTGACCATCTACTTCTCCACCCCTCCCCCTCTCTTTTTTTTCTCTCTCTCTCTTTTTGCCTCCAATAGCCATGGCTCAATTGGAGTGAGTTGGCCCTGGACACTGAGGATGACTCCATGGCCTCCTCCTCAGGCACTAAGAATAACTTGGTTGCTGAGCAATGCAGCAATGACCCAGATGAGCAGAGAATGCTCCATAGGAGTATAGAGGGATTGAGGAAAATAGGACCAATCCCTCTACCCTCCTTACCCAGATCCCCACCTCAACAGCTGTTAGACTACTCTCTATGTATGGATTTCTCTCTATTTTTATTGTTAGCTCATTTAGTTCACTGGATTCCAAATGTGAGTGAAACTGTGGTAGGCAGTTAGAAATGAGCAAAGCAAGGACTATAGTCCTGGCACAGAAGGTCACCAGGGTGGGAAATCTTAGGCACCTAGCAATGGGAAAACCTGGGAACACACTCACTCAGACTGGGACAACGTAAACAATACAATGAACCTAGGATGTGGAAAAAACTGGAATCCCTGGAGCAAACCTATGCAGACATGGTGAAAACATATAAACTCCACACAGACAATGGCCATAGCTGGGAATTGATTTTCTTTTTCATCAATATTATAATGAAAGGATGTTGAATGAAAGGACAGTTTTAGAGGACTTGCTGTATAGAAAAGCCTTGTGTTACAGTGATTCAGTAGACATCCTTGCTGACCTATCAAGTTCTGTCAAAGGCAAAGTCTTTAGTTTCATTACTGAAGATAAATGTCTTAAACTTCAATTCACTAGTTGGAGCACACATTAAAACTTATTCAACAGAAAGTGTAATTATTTGAACAAATGAAAATTAGATGTTGGTGAGTGGATAAACTCAATGAAAGAATAAGAAAGTTCAGAAATACTGAATGAAAAAAAAAACTAGAAATGGAAAGGTAAGCACACTCAAAAGAAAATCTTAAGCAAAGACAGCTTCGGAAAAAAATATTTAGTAGCGTGTATACCAGATATTCAGATAATGATTGATACATACAAGCTGCACTGCACATCTGTATTCACATGGAGGGTTAGAGAAACATAAATGATTCATGCCCATATGGCTGCCCTAATTTAAGAATATTTCTTAAAGATAACAGATATTTTAATTAGGGAGTTTCACTTCCAAAGTGTATGTTAATCACAAGATAACTCTGTTCATATGTGGGTGTTTGTACTTCCGACAAGTATGAATTTACCCAGTAGCAGCTGTGATCAATTACTTCCTAAAATCCTGATAACCTGATGGCCCAAACCAAACTACAATGATTTGTATAATTTAGTCAATTATCCATGACTTGAGATAGGGAAATAACACAACCTTCAGCCTAAATAAGAAGCTATTTGTCCCTGTTTAGTATTACCTTTAAACGTTATCAAAGAATAAAAATGTTAAGTTGTAATGCATTGCCAATACATCTTAACTGGTTCAATATAATGTCCTGGATAAATCAGAAATTACTTGGCAACTGAGTTTCTGAATACTCACTTGGAAAGTGTGTAGGTCGAACCCAAATTCTCTCAAACATAACCAAGCCATGTATATAAACACAGAGGATATTAATATGATGCATTACTGTCGGGCAAATGAGTTTGTAAAATTTGTATTTTTTTGAGCTTTCTCAGTTTTATTGTTAAAAAATGGTGCTGGGAAGCCATATGTGTGCTTGCCCTCAGAGCAAGACAGCTGATTGCAAATTGTGGATTGCATTCCTGCTTGGGAACGGCCATTGTTTTGTTAATGTTTGCTGGAAAAAGGGTCTTTGTGAGCCCAGCCAGTTTTGCAGGGAGAGCAGAGAGAATGAAGAATGCTGAGGAAGAATCCAGTTTTGCAAGAGAGAGAGGTGTACAGATGGGAAACAGACCTGAGAGGCTTGGAGAGCTCTGCTGAGAGTGATGGGGCCTTTGATTCTAGAAGAAAATGAAGAAGATTCTCCCAGTTGTGGAATCGGAGAATGCATCCTGGCTTTGGGAGCCCTGAATAAAAGGAAAGTGTTTTCCCTGACTGTTTGCTCATCAGCTGGTGTGAAACTTTAATAAAGGAATGGTCCACCAGTGTTTGGCTCCACTGTTTCTTTACCGTCTGCCCAAATTCAGTGAGAACCTGCATGGCCATGATGGTGGTGGCCACTGGCCATACAATTACAATTCACTCTTTCTTCCTGGTACTTTCCTATGCAGGTTACATAAATCAATCAAAGTTGTACCCAGTTTCTGGGTCCCTAATGGTGTCTCAAGTGGCTCATGTTCTGCTCTGATCGTTTTGTTGGTGGTGACTATAACAGAGCCATTCAAAGGTAGTGACTACCACTGCCAAGATATGATGAAAAAGACATGCCTACTTCTTGACCTCTGTTTAAGCAGAAGTTGATATAATCTAGAATAGTTAAACAATAACTGAGACTGACCATTTTGACCATTACTGTCTCCTTCTTGCTTGACCTTAAATTCCCCTTTACACATTGAAACACATGTTTTCCCTTGCTCTCCTTTAGTCTGGAATATTCTGGAACTCTTCAGTATGTAAATAAACAAATCGTCTCCTGGTGACGCCAATCCACCTCTTCTCTAGATATATCTGGGCACAGCTCAATTTCTATGCAGGAATAAGAGTAGCTCCTTCTATATTAATATAAGTTTGAACTAAAATAAGTTTAGGCGTGAAATATCAGATTTGTGCACTTGCAAATAAGGGTTGTCAAATATACATATACTCCCTTTCTAGCTATGGACAGAAAAGGGAGACAGGGAACAGAGGAATGGATGAAGGGAGGAAGGAAATGAGGAAAGAGCAAGTGAGAGAATAAAAGCATTCTCAAAAATCATCATCCTAAACTCAGCACTTCAGAATTATTGAATAGAAGAGAAATTTTATAAAAGTTTTTAAGAAAGATGTCAACTCGGAAACCTTGAGCCACTTATTAGTTTATACAGTGAAAACTTTTGAAGGAAATATAGGCAAGTAAACATTATTTTGTATTCCTTTCAGCACACTGATGATATTTTGCAGTGTGATGGATTGGAGTTGTTTCAGATATTCTACAATTTCAGTGATTTTCACCCACTGAGACTCTATTCAGATAAAAGGATCAATCTAAATTCTGACGGTTAAGGATTGCACGTGCCACTTTTCAATCATATTTTAAGAAATCAACTGAATATACCAAATAATGCAAAACATTTCTTCCTATCTCAATCCTTTGAATCAGTGGAAGCTGTCATATTATATTTTGAATTTTATTGTTTGAAACAACCATAAAGAAGCATTTTCATATTTTTGTCATCCCTTAAGGATAATAGAGTCTAAAGTATTCTGGCTGCTTTTGGTTAATTTTTCTATATGATGAGAAATATCTGAATAAAATAAAGATTCTCCTTAATTCTATCCATTAATTATTATGGCTTATACCATATATCTTCAACACTCTGGTTCTATTCAGTCCATTTTGTCGAGAATAGAAAGAGAAATAGGTGTGTTTCAAACTGAATTGGTTTTATAAAGCCTTCCTGAAAGATGGTCCATAAAGATACCAGGGACAATTTCCCCCATCATGCCCTCTGGCAGTAGAAACTTTCCCAACCCCCCATTAATAAGTAGTGCTTATTTACTCTCCCCTTAATCTGAGCTAGCCTTGTGACTTTCTTTGACAAATAGAATGTGGCAGAGAAGACATTGTGCAAACTCTGAGACTTGGCCCGAAGAGGCCTTGCCACTTCAATTTTTACATCTTATGTTCTGAAGAGCCATGGCTACCCTGCTGGAGAGCAATGTGAACTAAAGGTCTTTTTTTAAGATGCACTGATCATTAGATAGGAGTGAAGTCATTTTAAGTCATCCACCTCCAGCTGAATCTCTGAAGCTGCAACTACATGAGTGATCTCAGCCAACATAAATGAGTAGAAGAACTAGCCAGATGAGCCCTGAGGGGCTAGTCTGATACAAAGATAGATAATAGATACAAGCATCCAATGTCACTATCTCCTTCCATCTAGTTATAATGAAAATAGTTTTCCTTTTCTTCTCTTAGATTTAATTTCCATCTTTGCTCATTGTCTTGCATTTTAAAGAAACTTTCTTATGTTAATTATGCCTTTTTTATCATATATATCAAGTATATTCTACTAGTCTCCTATTAGTTCTTTCTTATTCATATTTAAATATCCTTTGTTCTGTCATATCTTAAAATATATTTTTCATGCCTATCATCATCACTAGTTAGTAGTATATTTCTTTCTTGTCCTTGTAACCCAACAATTTTAAACAGTGTTTACATTCTGTGATTTTACTCTCACTGCATCTTTCCAACTTACTGAAATCTGACTTTCTGGAGCACCACTGAAACTGTTATCACCAATGATCTTGCCATTCATATATCCTACAGAAATTTCTTGGTATTTTTCTTACCGAACATCCTTGCATTCCCTGATATAGTGGGTCATTCCATGCACCTTTAAACACTCTCTTCCCTTGACTTTATAACACTGTATAGTCTTCATGTTATTCTAATAAGTAACCTGTATCATTTTGTACCCTTTGATAAATCCTCTATTCTGTTCACTCTGGTTTTCTTTAGACCACTGGATCAGGCAATTATGGCCTACAGGCCAAATCCTAACCACACATTTTTGTAAATAAGTTTTTTTGAAACACAGACTCACTCATTCATTCATACACTCTTTAAAGCTTTGACCAATGACAAATAATTGAGTTAAGTATTTGTGACATAAATCATGTGGTCCATAGAGTCTAAAATGTTTTCTGTGACCCCCTACAGAAAAAGTTTGCCAGTTTGCCAGCCCCTAATGTAGAGAGATCTGATCTGTATTTTATTCTACTTTCACTATATAACTTTACTAAATGAGCTCACCTTTTTCTGAATAGCTCTAAAAATTCTGTCTCTAACCCAAGTAATAGATTCAGATCTTGTAATGGATATCCCCTCTTTATTTCTCAATGTCCATTATCCATTTTTTTCTCGACTTCACTCAATAACTGAAGAAGCTAAGTCTGTGAACTGGTCTCCCTTGCCCTTTGCTTTTAATTAAGTTACTTCAAGTGGAGGCACTAGTGGGAAATGGAGGGGAAAAGGAGAGAAAGGTCAGGCTTGTACCTCACTGGCTCCCTCACTGACAGAACATGGTTTTGCTATTTTCTGGCAGGCTACTTCTCTTGTTCTGTGATACCCTACTACAGCTACGTGCCTTCCAAATCTTGGCAATTGCTCGCTTATATTCTCCACTGAGGCCTAAGTAAGGGCTCCCTGCTGTTGCTAGTCTTCAATGCTTCACCAACCTTTTTTATTTCCTTAAACACTGCCTGCATTTTATAACAATCTTTCCTTAAAATCTCCATAATTATACATCTTGGATATACCTTTTAATTTTTTCCAGGATTTTAATATACACAACTGCCTACTAGACATAAACACGTAACTATCTTCATAACTATCTTATAGTCAATTCAGTATAAGCTGTCCAAAACTAAGTTATCTTCACTGTTCCAAACCATCTGTCAGTGATAGATCTTCATTTTTGATCAGAAATGAAATCAACCTCCCCAAAGTTCCCAATGTTGCAAAGTTGAGCATTTGTATTGACCTATTTCCAATCTCTAACAGCCCAACCATAACCAAGCTTGATTTTTCTTACAAAATTTATGCCAAGGCCATTGATATTTCTTATCTAAGAACCTTGCAACTCCTGATCATTATCCTTCATCACTATCTCTGCCTACAGTTTCTCACTTCAATATTGTGTTTTTTATACTATAACCAGATGTGGCTTTCTAAATTGAAAACTTGATCACATCAGTCTCACTCTTTAACTATATACCTAAAATAAAGGTCATATCCTTTAACATGGTATACCTGATCCTCCATGATCTGAACCTGTTTAGCTTCCCAGTCTCATCTCTCCATTTCACACACTGTGTATTGTATGCTCTGAGCCATACTCAAATTCCTTCTGATTATTTGAAGGCACCATACTTTAGTTTGCTTCTGTTCCATTATAGCTATTATTCTTCATACTTGGAACACTGTTACTCTCAACTTCATTTGGAAAATTTCTGGATATCTTTCATACTCCAGCTTAGATTTCACTATTCCCAGAAAGTCTTCCTTTACATACTCAGACTCAAATTCTCACCCTTGGCCCTGGCCGGTTGGCTCAGCGGTAGAGCGTCGGCCTGGTGTGCGGGGGACCCGGGTTCGATTCCCGGCCAGGGCACATAGGAGAAGCGCCCATTTGCTTCTCCACCCCCACCCCCTCCTTCCTCCCTGTCTCTCTCTTCCCCTCCTGCAGCCAAGGCTCCATTGAAGCAAAGATGGCCCGGGCGCTGGGGATGGCTCCTTGGCCTCTGCCCCAGGCGCTAGAGTGGCTCTGGTCGTGGCAGAGCGACGCCCGGAGGGGCAGAGCATCACCCCCTGGTGGGCAGAGCATTGCCCCTTGTGGGCGTGCCGGGTGGATCCCGGTCGGGCGCATGCGGGAGTCTGTCTGACTGTCTCTCCCCGTTTCCAGCTTCAGAAAAATACCAAAAAAAAAAAAAAAATTCTCACCCTTGTTACATCAGTGCTACGTAATATTTACACTGTAGCAGTGATTACATTATGTTGTCATGAATTCTATGCTCTTCCTTTAAGCTGTAAACCAATAGAAGGGATAAAGCTCACTTATGTTCACCTTCACCATTATAGCAAAAACATGTATTGCATGCTCATACTTACCACGGTAATATAGATTAAAAGTAATTTGATAAAATTAATTTGATGATAAACTGCTTTACTATTTTAAATTGTAACAGATACTTTCTAGATTAGATTCAATATTATGGTATATATTTCATGGCATCTAATACATGCAATGACTTTTGCAAAGGTCCTGCTTTCAATATACTTGGGAGAATACAGGTTTCTAAGGTAGGACTTTGTGAGCCTAGATAATTCCCATAGTGGTCCCATGGGTAGGGTGAATAGAAAGTGTTCTGGTAACTAACAGGTATCACAATGGAAGCTAAATTGTGACCTTTGGAATTCTAACTGCTTGAAATTTTAAATGATTAAGCAATTGTCCATTTATGTGTCCTTCTACCATGAAGCTTCCAGAATAAATGCTTTTGTACTCAAGAATCCTTAAACAATAACAGATTAAGAATTTAACTTGAGCTAACAAGACATAGGCAAACTACAAATATTAAATCTAGAACCTCATCTACTACATGAAAAAAAATCAGTATGCATATGAGGAAAGATAAGTATGCAAAAGAGAGTTGCCAAACTCAACAACATGAACAAACTCACAATAAATGGACGAGTTAAAACACAAAACAGAACATATTTAAAATAGGTGTAAGGTATATCTTCAAATAATGCCAGCAGATATCACATCCCAAAGAAGATTTTGAGAATGAAATAATTATATATGTAATTTAAATTCCAATCATGATTTCTAAGTTTAAAATTTTTAATCGCAGGCTAAATTGAAGAAAGGATGACTTCTGAGAACCAAATACATGTTCTGCAAAGGATTTAAAAATTCAGGGGCAAAGAATGAAGGGGTGAGAAATATGAGAAAAAAAGTTAAGGAATGTGGAGGGTAAAATTGGACACACCACAACCCATCTGATGAAATTTCTGTGCAGGGATAGCAAAGAACACAGGAAAGGGAAAAGATACTAAAAAATATAGACAAAAGTTTCATGATCTGATGGAATAATTGTATATATACTCAGAGTGGAAGAGACCATTTAATGACAAGCAATAAAAAGGCAAAAGATTCAATTCTAGACCTACTTCTGGGGAAATTTCTGACACATCAAAATATCACTATTCTATCAAACAGATGTTCCAGGACAAATTTCAACTCTCCTTTTATATCATTCCTACATGAATCTTCTGCTAGGAAAGCAGAGTATCTTTAGCATAAGGTACAATTATTCTTGAATTCTAATTGATATAAAGTGAGCCATGTCTTTATATAGTAAAAATTAGGAGGTATTGGGGCCATAGTATGTTGTAGTCCCCATTTCTCCTCTCTGATTTACCGTCCCACTTCTCCTCCTAGTGGCCTGACACATTATAGTGAAGAATCTATTCTTTCAGCTTGAAGTCATTTTTCCATCCTTCATTCTAACAAGATCCCTCTGCATTAGAAAATGGGAGAGAGGGGAACTCCTCTGTTAAATTCCCATGTTAACAAGAAGTTGTTTGGTGAATCATCTTAAAATCCCCCCTGGTCAGCAAACTGCAGCTCGCAAGCCACACATGGCTCTTCGGCCCCTTGAGTGTGGCTCTTCCACAAAATACCATGTGCGGTGCTACCTCGATAAGGAATGTACCTGCCTATTAGTTTAAGTTTAAAACATTTGGCTCTGAAAAGAAATTTCAACCATTGTACTGTTGATATTTGGCTCTGTTGACTAATGAGTTAGGGCCTAACCTATATTCAAGTAGCTTTTGCTATACTATAGGTATGTCATAAGGCCACCCCTTACCCTTGAAACAGAAGATAGATTATAAGTTTTGGTTATTTTGCTCCTGCAAGAAATCCTCACAGTTGTAGCAATAATGGAAGATTCTACCATACATCCTCAATCTCTATTCCTACTCTAGAACATCAACTTAATATCTACAAAGTATATTTAAGTTTAACTGAACACTGAGTGAGCCTCTCAGATATCATACCTCCCTGTGCATTCCTAAAAGGCAGCCTAGTTTCTTGCCAAAGATTATGATGTAAGAGACAATGGTGTAAATATTTAGGGATTATTGGCATGCACTAACAATTCCATTCACAAAGTTTCTACTGTTCAAGTGGCAATTCTATGTTAAAAGTCAGTAACATTTAGTTAATTGCCTTATTGAATATTTTATTATACGCCCTTCTACATTCTAGAGAGCTGTATACTTTCTACAGAAAATGACTCTCAAAAGTCTAACTCTTTATCAGATTGAGTTCTACCACTGAAACTGTATAGCAAATGGTAGAGTGATTGTAATGAATATGAAATGTGGTACCAGAATGACACAATGGTGGATACCTTCCAGTCTCTGGTGAAATAAGCCTGTGCACAGTTAGTGAAGGGAGCATTAAGTTCTAGTGAGGTGAAGTCTGTGCCTTTAATTGCAGTTAATGCAGCTCTGAAAGGTCTCCAGGCAGTTGACCTGAATATTCATTTCAAACCACTGGGCCCAGATTTGTTCTCAAGTACCCTCCCTCACCAAGCAACTAGACATTTCCAACATTTTCCAACATGCAGAGTAGTATGCTGGTGATAATGCTGATAATTTCCATTATATTCTCACTAGGCACTGATGTACTTAGCAAAACTCACAGCAATAAATTCACATCTACTTAAGTTATGCAATTATAGTTTCAAGACATTTAGAGACATCTCTGACTATTTTAGCAAAGAGCTATTGGCTCTTTTGCTTTTCATTCTCTCACAGCTAAAAATTTGTCCAATGTTTCCTTCCCCACTCTTCCAATCTGACCAAAGTAGCTGTCATTTCCTCAGTGGCATGTGTTTTATGGTTACCATAGAAGTTGTCACAGAAGGATGACACAAAAACTCATCTGTACCACATTTTCCCTTTTAGTGCCTCAAATCTGAACTTCCTCTTCAGGAAATGTAATGTTTTAAGTGATTTTTGTTTATTGAGTAGGGAAATACATCTTCCTTCTCTTTGTACTTGATCTGATATGTAATGAGCATGGATTTTTCAGACAGTGTAGCTATCTATTGCTGCCACATACCATTTTCTCTGTTGCTGGTAATGTTTTATGTAAGTGGACTGTTGCCATTCTCAACTTCAAAAGGCACCCTCAAATTTGACAGTGATAGATCATTCTGGTTGAACAATTCCCATTCCTCAGTACAGAATTTCACTCTCAAATAATTTTGGCTACTGAGTTATATTATTTCTCTTTAACTAGATGCAGTCTGTGTGGATAATGAAGGACTGAGTCTGGTCAGGGAAATTTGTGACACTGCTCCATATCCAATACATCTTGTGTGCCACTTCTGATTCTCTTGATGCCATTCATCTTTATAGTCCTTGTCCTTGTTTCAACACCGCTTCCAGTACACACACCAACCACTGCTGAAGTGACACACCAACCACTGCTGAAGTGACTGTGTGTGACTACATTCAGTCACAGGACAACATGACCTCACTTCATTTTTTTTGTGACAGACTGAGAGAGACAGGGAAAGAGAGAGACAGAGAGAGGGACAGACAGACAGGAAGGGAGAGAGATGAGAAGCATCAGTTTTTCGTTGTGGCACCTTAGTTGATTGCTTTCTCATATGCATCTTGGTGGGGAGGGGGCTACAACAGACCAAGTGACCTCTTACTCAAGCCAGTGACCTTGGGCTCCAGCTGGTGAGCCTTGCTCAAACCAGATGAGCCCGTGCTCAACCTGGCGACCTCAGAGTTTTGAACCTTGGTCCTCTGCGTCCTGGTCTGATGCTCTATCCACTGTGCCACTGCCAGGTCAGGCACACTTCATTTATTTTTAATGTGCTTCTATCCTTCCACTTGGAAATTCCCTGTCACCATTGAGGTATAAGACCAAAATGTGACCCAGAAATATAGGGGAGGTGAAACCCATGGAAAATAGCTTTAATTAATGCAACTAGAAGCCAGTGATTACAATTTTTACCCTCTACCTTCCAACCAACTTTCCTGAGATTCAATAGCTCTTAAAGGTCCTCATAAGAAAGTCCATTGAGGTTGAATAAATTGTACCTGATGCTAAGTAGAGGCCAGTTTGGTAATCCTGCCTCATACTGTCCCTTCCCCCTGACTTAGTCATCATTTACCTCACTCTTGTTTCCATAGGTCATGCTCCCTACTAAACCAGCAGCATCTAAGATTTCCCTAGGGCTTTGCTTTTTAGACATTCCAGACTTATTGTTGGTATCAATGGCCCCAGGAAAAAGACATATCTCATCTCTTTTGAATAGAATTTTGGAGTTGGATGGTTCACCAGATCAATACCATTAAAGATGCCATATCTGGTGATCAGTGAGATGGTGATAACCCATTGTCATACAGTGACTTTACAATTAAAAAGGCATTAAAAAGAAACCCTATGATTAATTGGGATAAAATACAGGTTAATGGTGAGACTTTGAAATGTATGGTTGCTATAGCAATTGAACTATATGAGGCTAAAGCTAATTTGGAATGACTGTAGAGTAGGCTGACTTCTGTTAATAGTGTTGAAAACCTAGCAAAAAAAGGACATGAAAGTGTCAGAGAAGCCAACCGACAATGGATGGCATGCTGTAAAACACAGAAGGCCTTTCATTCCCCATAGCTAAGAGGCAGAGAGGCCCAGATCCTGTTATAAACAAACTGTTAAACACACACACACACTCATTCACAAGGTATTATGGAAAATGTGGTAAACTCTGACTGGATATTTGATAGTTTTAAGGAATTATTATTCTTTCTGGTGTTATAAAATTACATTGGTTAAATTAAAAACAGTCATATCTTTTTGAAAAATATATATTAAAATCTTTACAAATAAAATACTAATGCGAGAGATTTGTTACAAAATGATTGGGTGATAGGAGTGAGTGGGGGCATACTTAAAACAAGATTTGTTATTCATTGATAATTGCTGAAGCTGTGTAATGGGTGCCTGTGCCTTCATTTTAGTATTATATCTACCCTCTAAATATTTGCAAATGTCCACAGTATATATTATTATTTTTAAAAAAATCAGTATTGGATAAAGAAGATGTGGTACATATATACTATGAAATACTACTCAGCCATAAGAAATGATGATATAGGATCATTTACAACAACATGAATGGGCCTTGAGAACATTATATTGAGTGAAATAAGTAAATCAGAAAAAGCTAAGAACTGTTTGATTCCATACATAGATGGGACACAAAATTGAGACTCATGGACATAGATAAGAGTGCAGTGGTTACTAGGAGGAGGGGGATAGGAGAGGGGGAAGGGGAAAGGCATAAAGAGAAACAAATATAAGCTGATGGAGGATGATTTGACTTTGGATGATAGGTATACAGCATAACCGACTGTCCAAATGATGTGGAGATGTTTTCTCTAAATCTATGTACTCTGGTTGACCAAGGTCACCCTATTAAATTTAACTGTCTATATAAAAAAATCAGGGTTAAGATTTAATTATAAATGTAGTGGAGTTACAAAAGAAATGGGATATGTGACAATGAGAGTATCCTACTGACAAAGTTAGGACTCTGATGACATAAGAATGGGTCCTGAAATCCAGAAAGAGGACATATGGTAGATGAGTCTGAGAACATTACACTCACAAATTTGCCTAAATGCTCTAGACCGATAAAGCAATGCCCTTCACTTCTAGGTATATACCCAAAGTAATTGACAGCAGCGATTCAAACAGATATTTGTACAATAATATTCATAACAATATATACGTAATGACCAAAAGGTAGAAACAAGGCAACTACCCATTGACAGGTGAATGGACAACTTAAATGTAGTATATTCACATTTCATGCACAATCATAATGTATACATTTCTAATCTCCTTGACAATTTATTTTTCTATGCCTTCTCAAACTGGTTAGTTCTCCCCACTAAATTGTTAAATATAATTTGTAAAAGTAAACATCTTTTTTTTCTTCCTTATTTTAGTGGTAAAAAATCTAATATTTCACAAATAATAGGATTTTAGCAGTAGAATTTTTCATAGCTATCCTTTATCAGGTTGAGGAAGTTCCCTAAATGAACTTCTTAGTTTACAGAATACTTTTATCATGAATAGGTATTGAAATTTATCAGAGGATTTTTCAGCACATATTAAAATCAGACTGTGGTTTACAGCAATGGAGCTAGCAGGAATGCTGAGATATGCCTGAACCACTGCAACTTAGACTGGTAAAATAGGAAATAAGAAATAAAAAAGAAGTTGGGAAACATAGAAACAAGGAAGGAAGATGTTAGAGAGGATACTGTGAGGGTCAATCAAGAGGCTTGGAAGAATTAGAAGGACAGGCAAATGACAAATTTTAAGTTAGAAAGCTTGGAGGCAAAATTCAATGTAGGTGTACTGGTGTACTGATTTCTATAAACAAGACGAAGATTTAGAAATAAGAAAGAAAAATGAAAGTAGGTCTGCTTGTAGGCATATTAGAGTCATAGAATCCTAGAACTTGAAAGCACTTTGTAGTTATCTAATTTATTAACCCATTATTTATTTCAAAGTTTCCTGTAACATATCAGCCCAGAATACATTTATTAAATATGAACACCATTAGTGATGGAAATTCCATTTTAGATTATATGGGTTTTTTATATATTAAATATTTATATTGCTTCCACTTAGTAGGCATTATTCTACTCTTTGACAGCAAGTAGAACTTATTTGATAGTCTGATACAGAGCTTTTTTGAGAATACTTAAGAACAGTGAAAGCGGCAAAATCAGTAGAACTTTGGTATGTTAAGGAGTGGTGAAAGAAAATAGTAAAAAGTAAAGTGGAATTACTTAATTTCAATGGTACGGACACACTAGCCACAATACAGAAAAGAAAAAAAAATTCTTGGTTACAGGTGGTAGTTGCCTCTACATAGTACTAGTATTACTATTGTTTAGAATTTGTTAAACTCAGAGTATCTGCAGAATAATCAGATGAGCAGTCCAGAAAGTGACTAGAAATGTGAATCTTGCCTGTCTTCACTTACTACCAAGTGATGAGTGTACCTGTTGGGCATGATTATTTATTACTAATGTTTCTATATCTCTAAAATAGGAATAATAATACTTACCTCATAGAGTGATTGTTAGAATACAATGAATTAACATGTATAAAGTGTTGAGACCACTTTATATAACCACTGTTTTTATTATTGTAACTAACAAAAATAATGAGAAAAATATATGTAACATAATGTAAATATATATTATGCAATATAGCAAGAAATCTATTTTTAAAAATAATTTTGGTGCATTAGTGAAATTATTGATTTATGTCAAATTTCCTTCCAATATTTTTGATAGCCATATTGACTCATTTTATTATTTGCTAAGATAGTCATTGGTGCAATTTACAAAGTTTTTGTTTCTCTTTCCAAGCATATACGGAGTTTGTATCTCCTCACCACTGAATTTGTAACTGTACATGTGAGTTATTATAGCTGAAGATATATGAGGAAACCATGATGTGTCACTTCCAGGCTGAATCACAATCCTTTCTCTGTACCTGTATCATGGCCTCAGCATTAGAATGAGGAGAGCCTCTAACTATTCCATGTAATAGAACCAAAAATTATATCTTGATGATACAAGCCATTAATAATTTTTTAACTGTGGAATAATCTACATCTATCTTGATTACTACAGAAATCTGTACCTAGAAATGTCACACTGGCTTAAGAAACCTTAAAATAAAGACTGGGAAATGGGTGGTGAGGAAACTGTTATCAGAGGCCAGAAGAATGATGATCTATGTTACACAGTACCTAATCATATGATAAAATGATCAACAAAGATAATCTGGAAGACAAATTATATATGTTGTAAATCAAGAAATAAAGATGAAAAAAATGCAAATGTGTGTGTTGGTTGTTCACTGATAAGTTTGATAAAGTACTACCAGAAGGAGACTGGATCTTAAAAGGATTGGTTGGTTTGCAAGAAGAAATAGAAGGAAAGTTAGACTGAGAGTCCAGAATGTTGGGGACTTGTAGGATTAGAAGAAGCCACTGTTTTTTAAACACTAATTGGTAAAATATATATATATATATATCTGAGCAGGTCTTTCAGAGACAAAGGCCAATTAAAACCCAGTCCTGAGACAGAAATCAAATCAAGGGTATCCCCTCCATATCTTCTATTGAAATCTCTGGACAAATTAAGATCTTTCAAAGAAAAGACCCAATTAAGGTTTTGACACCTAGTAAAACCTTTCAATTGGACAAAATGGCTTCCAAAAAAAAAAGCATAAAGTTATGTCTCGCCATCTAGGACTTGACAAGTTCAAGAAATAAGCAATTAAATTGAAAGAGGGAGACATGGGGATGAGAAAGTCAAGAAATATAGCAAACCTAATAAGCAAGTACAGAAATGAACTGTGTGTTTGGCTTTTAGAGCATGGACTTACTAGAATTAAATACATAATAAGCCCACTAATTTTCTTCAGAGAATGTCACTACAGAAGAAACAGAAAACTTAGATTGTTTATGACTCAGAGTGAACCTTGGAGTTCAAACTTTCCAAGGGCAGACTGAGAAAATGGCAGATACCCTGAGGAGAGATACTCTCTTATGCTAATTTTAGATGTACCCAAGGAGGATAACCAAAAACATCTTTCGAATGTCTATATGGAGACTATGGAGAACAATGAACTGGACATACCTTCAAAACAGCATAATCAGGGCCTAGTCAAAGAACATTCTACTTCCCACACAACTTCCAGCTTTCATCCTTATATTGTTTCTCAGTATACATAAGTAATACTGGTGTGGAACATGTCATTGAATCACTTATTTTATCAGTTCATAGGTCATAGGTCTCTGGATCAAGAGTGGTCATATGGGCCCTGGCCAGTTGGCTAAGTGGTAGAGCATTGGCCTGGAACATGGAAGTCCCATGTTCAATCTCTGGTTAGGACACACAGGAGAAGGGACTATCTGCTTCTCCACCCCTCCCTCTCCCTCTTCTTTCTCTCTTTCTCTCTCTTCTCCTCCTCCAGCATGGTTTAAATGTTCAAGCAAGTTGGCCCCAGGTGCTGAGGATGACTCCATGGCCTCGCCTCAGGTGATAAAAATAGTTCAGTTGTTGAGTAACAGAGCAGCTGCCCCAGATAGGCAGAACATCACCTAGTAGTGGGCTTGCCAGGTGGATCTCGGTCGGGAACATGTAGGAGTCTGTCTCTCTGCCTCCCTGCCTCTCATTTAATAATAAAAAAATAAAAAAGGGAAAAAAAGGTTGTATTTACCTGCCCCCTTGAGGTTGAAACCATGTGAATTGTTTCAGCTAATGAAATGTGGATGGAAGTGATGTGTGCCATTATCAAACAGAAGTTTTAAAAGAAGTAGGAGATATGAATCAAAAGACACAAATTTTCAGTTAAAAATGAGTAAGTTCTTAAAATAAAATGCACAGAATTGTGATTATAGTTAGCAACAATGTATTATACACTTGCAAGTTGTTAAAAGAGTAGATCTCAAATGTTCTCACCAGGAAAAAGAAATGGTAATTATGTGACATGATGGAAGACAATGGTAATCATTTTGCAGTATATAAATGTATCAAATCAACACATTGCACACCATACACTTACACAATTCCATGTGTCAATTATAATTCAGTAGAGCTGGGGAAACATTAAAATTTTAAAACATTAAAAATTTTTTAAAAGTACATTCATGATGCTCTGTCCTTGACTTTGCCAAAGCAAGCCCAATGTTTGAGATAAAGGCAGCTATACCAGAATTGCTCCTGAGCTGAGACAATGTGGAGCAGAGCCCCAGCCAGCCCATCAACCACCACATTCATGCTATATGAGTGAGAAAGTGTTTATGTTTTGATTTTTAAGTCATTCAAATTTGGAGAATATTTTTACTACAGAATAACCTTGCCTACTCAGTTAATTAATTTTAGTTAAAACACAAATTATATTCTTTAATCTCCTTTAAAGACAATAGTGATTTATAACAAAGTAATGGATAGCTTATAAACAGGAAAGTTATAGCACACACACATATACAGGATGGGGCACAAGCAAGCTTATAATTGTTCAAATGAAAAATAATACCTTAATTAGTAAATAATAATACAATAATAAACTCTATTTCACATGCTCACAACTGTAAATGTACTTTTGTCCCACCCTGTACATTAATCCCAAATTATCTCTAGATGATGTTTGGGTTCCTCTTTGAAATTACAAATATACGTATTATATCACTTACTAAGATTAAAATGATATATTTTCAGGATTCAGGCAAATTTAAAAATTTTTTAAATATTCTAGTTTAATAGGATGTACTGAATTAGAGATTTTGTACACTCGTTATAGAAATTATCTGAAAATCATCAAGACCACACACTTTTAAAAATTATTTTGTATGTTATATATACAACCAACAAAATAACAACACTGAGGGCTGATGGAAAGTATTAATTGGAGAAGGCTTAGGATGATATTAAAAATAATGGTAAAATCTGATGGCAGCAGTTAAGATTTGTGTACTAGTTTCTAAAAAATGAACATATATGACTTGTCTATGCATGACCTATGACCACAATTGGCCAATTAGAACATATACATAAGTATGTAAAGAAAAGGGAGAATGATGCTACATAAGCCCATGAGGCATAGGACTTACGTTTGGCACACAAAGAATGAGAATTAGTTAACTATGTAATGGGGTAGGTATGCAAAGAACAATCTCTTTAGAAAGAACAACATGTACAGAGGTCCTGAGGTAGAAAGGAGTATGGTTCAAAGACCAAAGTGATGAAAGGCTAGAAGAATTTTATTATTGAGAGCTGAGTGAAGGGTGAGGGATCACAGAGAATGGTGATAATGGACAGTGGCATAGGATATGGCCAGATCCTATAAGATCAATTTAAGGAGTTTTAGGTTCATCCTTACAGAAATGTTAAATCATTAAATAATTTAAGTGAGGAAATAAAATAATTATATTTGCATTATAAAAGATCACTCTGGAACAGTTTAAAAAGTCTGTATATTATATATTTTAAACATAAATGACCTTTCATCATTCATTCAACAAATATTGTGCATCTTTGTGACAGTACGTTTCCTTGAGTTACACAGTCCCTTTTTACATGATGCAATACAGGTGTACTCGAGTTATGACAGTCTCGACACATAAGGTTTCAAGTTTGCAACACTCGCTCCCATAAAAACTTTAAAAATTTGAGATGTGTTTCAGCTTACACCATTAACATAGTACTTATGGACTACAGTGAACTAGTTTGGTTGCATGTGGCAGAACAATACACAGTAATGTGGCCTATGAGTGAGGGAGTTGGTGTCCCCCAGTGCGCTTACCTACACTATTTTGGACTGTCAAAAGCACAAGTGTTCCATTTGTGTTAGGCTAGGGTGTGTTTCAACTTAAACCAAAATTTGGGTTATGTTACTGTGGTAGGAACAAAAAGTGTCATAACCCAAGGACCCCCTGTACTGTGTGTAAAGCATTGGTATGTGTCTTATATCCATTACAACAGCTATACAAAATAAATGTTAATAAAGGTTATTTCTTAGCCTGACCTATGGTGGCACAGTGGGTAATGTGTCAGCCTGGAACACTGAGGTTGCTGGTTCGAAATCCTGGGCATGCCTGGTCAAGGCACATATGGGAGTTGATGCTTTTTGCTCCTCCCCCCTTCTCTCTCTCTCTCTCTTTCTCTCTCTCTCTGTCTCCTCTCTCTAAAATGAATAAATAAAAATCTAAAGAAAAAGGTTATTTCTTTCAGAATCCTGAACCCAGCAAAAGCCAGAAGAGTATTTCTCAAAATTAGCATACATGAGCATCACCCAAAGGGTTCAATAAAACACAAATTGCTGGGCCCTATCCCCAGACAAGTTGCCAATGATGCATATGTTGCTGGACCTGGGATCATACTTTGAGAATAGCTGAGAATGAATTCTAATCTTAAAAGTAATTCTCAAGACTTTCCACACTCAATAGTAACCAAAAATTATTGATTTCAGGATAGTGTCCCTTAAAATTTAATGTACTTGCAAATTGCTTGTGAGTGCTGTACAAAAACAGATTCTTACTCAATCTTTCTAGGGGGAGCCCGCGGTTCTGCATTTCCAAAATGCTCCTGGGTGGTGCTAATTATGCTGATCAATGATATACCCTCCTAAAATAGCAATGTCTAGAGCAGACCAGTAACCTGGAAGCTTACTAGAATGCAAAAACCTCAGGTCTTTACCCCACACCAAGTCAGAATCAATATTTAAACAAGATCTCCAGGTGATCCCTGTGCACTTTAAAGTATAATAAGCACCATTACAAAGCACTAGTTCTCAGACTTAATTAGACATTGAAATTGCCTAGAGAGATGTAAAAATCCAGATGCCTGTGTCTCACTAATTCCTTCTTTCCTTGGTATTGGGTTTAGCCTGGGCAATGGTGTTTTGTAGTGCTTCCCAAGTTATTTTAACATGCATCAAAGTTTGAGAAGGATTCTTTTAAAGGCTTACTTGGAGCGGGGTCTGTAGAGCAGCAGCAGCAGCAGCGGCAGCAAGCAGCTCCTGGGAGTGTACTAGAAATGCAGACCTCCCACCCCCTCCACACAGACACACAGCATTGAATTGAACAAGGTCCTGTGGTGCATATTAAAGTTTAAGAAGAGCTGCTCTCAAACTGTGCTGCCCAATACCAATAGCATAGCTACTGACCAGGTGGCTATTTCAATTTAAGTTCAGGTAACTGCAGAACCAGCTTAAAATTGTCCTATCCTGTTGCTAACAAGATACTGAGTTGACTTTCAGAAACACCAAAACCACAAACCATACTGCCACAATATGCACAGAGGAGAGAATTTTGACCTCCAGCTGCACCCAGAATCAAAGCCTCACACCCCCTACCCCGCCACAAAACCAAAGGATCAGAACATAACTGGAATTTGAACACGAGAAAACTTTCACAGCGGAATGATCCATTGTCCAGCAAGATCCAGTGCTAAAGTCCCTTATCATAAATGGCCCAGTTTCAAAGCTTTCCAATAAAAACTTACCACACCAAAGCTTCTGCATACACGTTCTCCCAACCCATTAAAAAACACTCTCGAAGTCTGGATTGGGAAAGTAGATTTGGGCTTTCTCCCCATTTTCTCGCTTGGCTGCCTTTTGAAATAAACTCTTTTCTTTTTGGATACTCATGCTTTAGTGATTTTCTTAGAGCGCACTGGGCATATGAACTTGTGGGTTCAATTACATTAAACAATTGACAGATAATACATTCAGTTCTTCAGTCTCAATAGCCACATTTCAACTGCTCAATAGTCACATGTGGCCAAAGAATACCATATTGGACAATGTAAATATCGAACATTTTCATCAGAGCACTAAGTTATATAGGACTGCACTGTTGAGGATATGGCATGCTGTATTTAAAATCATTAGGCAGCCTGACCTGTGGTGACACAGTGGATAAAGTGTCAACTTGGAATGCTGAGGTCACAAGTTCAAAACCCCTGGTTTGCCTGGTCAAGGCACATAAGCGAGTTGAAGCTTCCTGCTCCTCCCCCCTTCTCTCTCTCTCTTTCTGTCCCTCTGTCTCTCCTCTCTCTAAAATGAATAAATAAAGACTTTAAAATCATTTGGTAAAGCCAAGTTTAAAATAGGTATAGAAAGCTGAGGATAGATTGTAGTATTTGAAATAGATATCCATGGAAACATCTATTTCATACAGCCTTATAAAAAACACATTATAAGTAAATAAAATTATTTCTTAAAATTGTGCCCTTGCATAGAGATCACCAGTGTAACTCCTATGCATAGACCCTACAGAGTAATTTTGTTTCATAAAAGTATTGTATTATATATAGGCTTACATGAAGAGAAGCTTTTTCGTGCTTTATGTTCTGAAAAGGCTATTCCTTCCCAGCTCCCATTCGTGTTAAAGATGTCTCTGAACTGTACTCAGGCAGCTCTGCTCTTACAAGGTGCTCCAGGGAATAGGAATTTACTCCCTCTACTTAAGTCAGAAGGATAACTAGGAAGCTTGCTGATTTAATTTTTGAAAAAAGTCTTGATGGTTTTCCTCTATTTGCAAAAATGTTCTCAGGGGTTGAGTGACTCACCAAGTCAGCCACCCTGCTGTCCCAGGTATGCAATCAGGGCCATGCTTTGTTAACATGCAGCAGCTGATCGCTGTCAGACTCTGAGCTCCAGACACACTCACATTTCTGGAACGAAAGGTGTTCAGGAAGGCCTCCTTCCCTTTTAATTGTGATATCAGAAGGGAGGGGCAATTTGTTCTAACGTGTTCCTATGTTGTATTACTTAGAGTCTGACAGTAAATGATCTGCTGTTTAAAAATTCCTTTACCAGGAAGGCTTTCATTCAATCCGAATGCTTTTTAGCTTCTAGTTTACAAGTAAATCTCCCTTTGCCTTATGGTGAAGCACATTGCTGCTAAGGAGCAAAATTAGATAATGAAATATGTTTAGAAATTACTGTCGGGGAGGAAAAGTTTTCTTTTACGCTTGTAGATTCTTCCAGCTGGTCTACTCATCAAATTGACACAAGGCAGATTAGCAGGAGATAAACAAATTAAAGTTTAATCACATATAAACCTCCCATACACATGGGAGAAACCCAGAAAAACCTAGTAACTCCCTATGATCCAAGCCACCACCTTAAATACCACCTCCAGCTGAAGACAAAAGAAGATGTTGGAGGCGGGAAGAATCAATTTTGGGAGGTGACCAGAAAAGCACAGTAAACAAAGGTAAGGTTTTTATGCAGATTAAATTTCTGCCATCTCCACTGAGAGTTGAAGGCAGGTCTGGTAGAGTGAGAAAACACCCTTACAGATGGAGATTGTTTTACAATGTGAACGTCTCTCACAAAGGGGAACCTTGACTTGGTTTACAGTTTCTCCCACGTAGGCTGGCTCTTAAAAATAACCAGCTCAAGATCATTCTTAGGCCACAGAAACATGTTTTATGGTGACTATAAAGCCAGTATCCAGGGCCAATATCACAGCAGCCTGGCCCATGCAGGTTCGCATTGGATTCAGACAGTCGGTAAAGAAACGGAGCCAAAAACTGATGGGCCATCCTCTTTAATCCTAGCTTGCACCCGGGGGGCAAGTAAAACACACACTGGGCTCCAAAACCGACTCATTCAGTGCTCACAAAGCTACTGACTTATCTGAATTTCCTAGAATCAAAGGTTTTTAGCTCACCAGACTTATTCACCTCTGTTCCCCATCTCCTTCATTCTCCCTGCACAACCTCTGCACAAACTGGCTTCTCACTCAACATTCCGCCATCTTGGCTGCTTCTCCAGGCCTCCTCCACGTGGCCTCTCTCTGCTCTCTCCTCTAATGATAATCTTAGGAACCAAGAGAGCAAGCTCCCCATTCTACCCCCATTTGATAGTGTAGAAATCAAAACCTTTAATCCAATATACAAAATAGGGAAGTCTCTAACACAAAGTCACTTATCAGAGACATGATGGGATTGTACCACCCCACATCAAAAAGGGTGTGAAAGGCTTAGTCCTAAAACCAAGCCCCAGGCTACAAGGCTCCTGTGAGCCCACAGCCCGCCCCCAACACACATTAACAGCACCTGGGCGATGGCTTCCACGTGGGCAGCGCCATCTTTAACAAAGTGAGCATAATATATTTTATCTGCCCAACAGTGACAAATTCCCCTACATTATATTTTAAATAGACAATTTCTAAAAAGTGACTTTTCTATAGTTTAAAAAATTGTTAAGTTATGATATTCGAGTGAAAATGGGAGAGGAAACTGTACAGCCAGTAGTCACGGTCATCACTGCTGTAGCCAGGCAGGTTCAGGTTCACATTAGATTCGGACAGATGGTAAAGAAACAGCAGAGCCGAAAACTGGTGAATCATCATCTTTAATCCTAGCCATGCACCCAGCCAGCTTCCCTTTCCAGTGCTCTCTCAAATTCCAGATAAGGCTCAAATTCCAGCCTTATCTGCCATTCGATTTGCAATTTATCCTGGAGTTTTTTACCTTGGGCAGCTTTTCGCACAGAACTCCTCATTTCCTTGTGAGTAAGAAACACCCAGCCCATGGCTCCTAAAAGGACAGCCATGGGGAACCATAACAACAACCACTCTTCTACTCCACCCCTCAAAGGTGGCAGCTCCATACTGATCTGATCCAAATCTCACCACAATCTATGCCAGTTGTAGGCCCAGTAGTCGCAGCCATTTCTGCCAGGCACTTGCAGGTTCACATTAGATTTGAACAGACAGTAATGAAACTGCAGAGCTAAAAACTGGTGGGCCATTCCTTTATTCTAGCCTCGCAACTGGCAAGTGAGTGCAAATACACAGGGCACCAAAACCCATGTACACGTTCTCCAGTTCCACAGCCAGGATAATCTTTTCCAGTTTTTCCTAGAATCAAAGGCCCCCTCACCAGTTTAAGTCACCTCTGGTTCCCCATCTGCCAACATGGCTTCTTTCTCTCCAGTACTCTTCCTCCCTGCTCTCACTCTGCAAAACATGGCCTCCTACTTCCTCCTTCTTCTCTTAAAATGTTTTGGCATGAAAACCTCTCCTCTAGCAACATTAGCATAACAATTGCCCTTCCCAAGCAGGAAGGTAATTAGCAGTTTCACCTGGCAGTGACATTTTTAAAAAAGTGAGCATAAAAGTCACATTTTACAAACTTATTTGCCCAACAGAAATCAAGAGACGATACTTTTCTGGCACAATGATCATTTCTTGTCCTTGAAATTTAAAATACTATATTTAATAAGCTGGCGCAAGTAAGGGAGATGATTCAGCTTACACCATGTGAGTTTAAGTTATTTCTCCAAATTACAAAAATACATTAAACATTTAGAAACCAGACTTTAATAAAAATTTAAATTTTAGATTAATATTACTAAAGAATTCACAAAGATATAAAAATATTTACTAAAATATAAGCGTGCACACACATTTTCAAAGACTGCTTTGTGCTATCATAGATGTATACATATAGAATAGGAATGAGTTCTGTGTTTATAGAGTCAGATTATATCATTTATAAATATTCTGTTTATGGTATATGTGTAATAATTACAGAATTCATAAAATTAAAACAAATAAAAATGACAAAAGAAGTATAGATCTTGCTGCATATCTTTTTCCTCCCATACCTAGAACAGTGCTGATTTTAACCAGTCAGGAACTTTAGAATAATGAATGTTTCAAATCTGAAATGTAATTTTCCAGATGAACTAATGCCTTACTGATAGCAGATATTCTACAAAATTCAGATGACTCAAACACCACTGACGACTCAATAATGTTTCCTACAGATGGGGAAAGGACTTAAAGGAAAAGGATCAGATTGCTTAATGATTTTTCCAACTACGCCAACGTGGTTGTGGGTTCAAGCCAAAAATCTGCTTCATGCTTCCAAATATTACCACTTACGTTTCTAAAACTTAACTATTTGTTCTCAGGCTGAAGGAAATAGATTGGTTGGGTTTTTTGTTTGTTTGTTTGTTTACTTTATTATGTGTTTGCAATGGGAATGTCTTGTGCATATTTCTAAGGTAGAAGAAGGCAAAGGGCAAACTTACCTAAAGGTAAAAGCAAGCTGGAAGTTGTGTTCTCCATAGTCCCTTGGTTCTAGTGATGGTGTTTCCTGTTTTTCCTAGGGAGATAGAGTAGCTATAAGCCAGATGACTGGATCTCATTTCATAACCACCTAGAGAAAGTTCATGAGTAATCAAAGTAAGTAAAAAAGAAGACGTGGTTAGAAAGAGAATCACTGACAGAAATATTTTATTGAAGGACAGTAAGTATAGGGAAAGGGAGGTGTGACCTTAAAAAAAAAGAGAGATGCTACCAATTTTTTTAACAATTTTTTTTAATTTATTCATTTTAGAGAGGAGAGAGAGAGAGACAGAGAGAGAGAGAGAGGAGAGAGAGACAAGGGGGAGGAGCTGGAAGCATCAACTCCCATATGTGCCTTGATCAGGCAAGCCCAGGGTTTCGAACCGGCGACCTCAGCATTTCCAGGTCAACGCTTTATCCACTGCGCCACCACAGGTCAGGCCAATTTTTGACATTTAAATCCTCATTACTAAAAATTACCACAGAAAAATAATACATTTCATAGTTACACATTAAATTATATACTAGCAATACCCTGCAAATAAGTTATAAATTTCAATAATTTGTTTGATACATAGATGAATATCTTCTGCCAGACAAAGGAACAAAATAGTTATGCATGAATAGAGAATTGCAATTCAAATGACAATGGGGTCAGGCCAGTTACATAAAAAGGTGAAATGGGCCAGATGGAAATGGTGTTGATCAAGAGAATGCGGATAAGCATAGAAAAATCAGAAACCATGACATACATAGTGAACTAAAGATGGTTTACCATGAGCAGAGCATAGCAGTGTGAAATGTGACAAGGCCAGATAAGAGAGAAAAGCAGAGTTTAAGAAATAGATATGATGCTAAAGATTTTGTATTTTATCTTTAGAGGTAAAAAGAAAATAATTACATAATTTAAAGACAAGATAACCTAGACATGTTTTCTTTGAATATATTTACCCTGATTTATTAATGTCATCCCATTAACATTAATAAAAATTTATTTTTAAAAAAAGAAAATAATTATGGTATATATTTTAGGAAGATCATGTAAGTAGTATTGTGCAGATTTCTCTTGTCCTCAGGAAACTGAAGCCTACAGAAATCATATGTCCAATGTACAAATCTAGATAATATCAAAACAAGAATTCAAACTCATCAGGCTCACTTCTGGTTCACGTTATGAAGCAGTGATATGAAGTCATTGTCTATTTGCACTGGCAAATGCAAAGTCAAGCCAATGACCTTTCTTTATTAATATGCAAAATAACTCTCTGTATTTGATTGAAAATGTCTTGAGACTTGGATTGTATATGTGTAAATATATATTTTAAATAAATACCTGAGCCTGGGAGCCTGGGAGCCTGGGATGACAATGAAGTAGGCAGATGCACAGACTCCCAGCTCACACCACCGAACTGGATTACAAATTAATTTAGGAACAACCAGCGTGAAAAACCAACTCCGGACTACAAGAACAGCTCTCAAAAACCAAGGAGCAAGAAGAAGCCACAACAAACCTGGTGGAAAGTGCCTGAATCTCCCCTGCTTACAGGAAAGGGAGGGGTGAGTCTGAGAACCCAGAAGGGCCCTCACTACAAGGAAAAGAGCAGAAAATATGGCTCATAGCCACTTGCCTGGCAACCAGAGAATGAGGTGTGTTGAAAGGGCTGGCTTGTCTTCCAAAAAGAAAGAGGAGAGAGAGAGAGAGAGAGAGAGAGAGAGAGAGAGATGGTGAGGGGAAGAGAAATATAGGGGATGACCTGAGAAGTGGATTCATTCAGTGCTGGAGGTGGCCATAGTTGGAAGAGGGGCTGATCCTTCCACAAAACAAAAGACTAAAGTGCTTCTGGGTCACAGATCTCCAGACATCGCTCTAGCTCAAATCAGTGCAACAAGACACAGCAGAAAACTAGAAGTGGGGAGGAGGGATAGTAACTTGGGTCTCCATGGATATCTGAGATACACCTCCCCCTACTGAAGCTGAGAAAACACCCTGTCCCCAGAGAGAGTAACTGGCAGAAAAGGCCTTCAGAGTCTCAGGTTACACCTCCTGCATTCCTGGATACAGTTTCGAATAAGGCCCTGCTGAGATCAGTAAACAAGGCAATCACCTGTTAAGAAAACAAACAAATCAAGACTTCAAAGCATCCCAAATCCAAAAGTGGATTACAAATAATAACTGATGCCAACCCAAGAAGACCTAGAAATAACACAATTGAAAACTGGAGGCGGACAACACCAAGCCTAGACTCAACCAGCTCTACAAACAAAACACCCAAACACACAGACATAATGAGAAGACAGAAAGTGCAATCCAAATGAAACTACAAGAGAAACCAACAAGAAATGAACTGAGTGATATGGAAATAACCAAACTTCCCGATGCGGACTTTAAAATAATGACTGTAAGGATGCTTAGGGTTCTTAGAACAACAATGAATGGTCATTATGAACATCTAAATAAAGAAATAGCAAGTATAAAAAAGGATATTGAAATATTAAAAAAGAATCAGTCGGAGATGACAAATACAATATCAGAAATGAAGATGACAATGGAAGGAATTAAAAACAGGTTGGATGGAGCTGAAGATCGAGTCAGCGAGTTGGAGGACAAGTTGAATGAAGGCATAAAAGCAGAGAAGAAAAAAGAAAAGAGATTGAAAAAGTCTAAGGAAACTCTTATAGAGCTCTGTGACAACATGAAGAGAAATAACATCCGCCTCATAGGGGTTCCTGAAGATGAGAAAGAACAAGAGATAGAGACTTTGTTCAATCATACCATAGCTGAAAACTTCACTAAATTAATGCAGGAGAAACTCTAACAAGTTCAAGAAGCACACAGAACTCCATTAAAGAGAAACCCAAAGAAACCCACACCAAGACACATTATAATTAAAATACCAAACCTAAGTGATAAAAAGAAAATATTAAAAGCTGCCAGAGAAAAAAAGGCTATCACCTACAAAAGAGCTTCAATAAGGATGACATCAGACTTCTCAACAGAAACACTTGAGGCCAAAAGGGAATGTCAAGAAATATTCAAAGTAATGCAGAACAGGAACCTAAAATCAAGACTACTTTATCCAGCAAGGCTATCATTTAAAATTGAAGGAGAAATAAAAAGCTTCCCTGAAGGAAAAAAAAAAAAAACCTCAAGGAATTCATTACAACTAAATCCATGCTACAGGAAATGTTAAGGGGCCTGTTGTAAACAGATCAAAGTGGGAAAAGAATATAGCAAAAGAGGAATACAGCTTTAAAGAACAAAATGGCAATAAACAACTACATATCAATAATAACCTTAAATGTAAATGATTTAAATGATCTAATCAAAAGACATAGGGTAGCTGTATGGATAAGAAAACAGGACCCATACATATGCTGTCTACAAGAGACACACCTTAAAACAAAAGATGTACATAAACTGAAGGTAAAAGGATGGGAAAAAACATTTCACACAAATGGAAATGAAAAACAAAGCTGGGGTAGCAATACTTATATCAGATAAAATGGACTTTAAAACAAAGGATATAGTATGAGATAAAGAAGGCCACTACATAATGATAAAGGGAGCAATCCAACAGGAAGATATAACTACTATAAATATCTATGCACCTAATATAGGAGCACCTAAATATATAAAGCAGACCTCGATGGATATAAAGGGCAAGATTAACAGCAATACTGTAATTGTAGGGAATTTCACTACTCCACTAACATCACTAGATAGATCCTCAAGAAAGAAAATTAACAAAGAAACAGCAGACTTAAAGGACACACTAGATCAACTCGATTTAGTAGATATCTTCAGAACCTTTCACCCTAAAGCAGCAGAATATACATTCTTTTCAAGTGCTCATGGTACATTCTCTAGGATTGACCACATGTTAGGGCACAAAAGTGGTCTCAACAAATTTAAGAAGATTGAAATCATATTGAGCACTTTCTCTGATCACAATGGCATGAAACTAGAAATCATCCACAACAGAAAAACTCAAAAATTCTTAAACACATGGAAACTAAATAGCAGGTTGTTAACGAATGGATTACGAATAAGATCAAAGAAGAAATTTTAAAAATCCTAGAGATGAATGATAATGAGCATACAATTCAAAATTTATGGGACACAGCAAAAGCAGTACTGAGAGGAAACTTCATAGCACTACAGGCACACTTTAAGAAGCTAGAAAAGCTCAAATAAACAACTTAACCCTGCATCTAAAAGAACTAGAAAAAGAACAGCAAGTAAAGCCCAAATGTAGTAGAAGCAAGGAAATAATAAAGATCAGAGCAGAAATAAATGACACAGAGGCTAAAGAAACAATACAGAGGATCAATGAAACTAGGAGCTGGTTATTTGAAAAGGTAAACAAGATCGATGAACCTTTAACTACCAGGTGTCCCCAAACTACAGCCCGTGGGCTGCATGCAGCCCCCTGAGGCTATTTATCCAGCCTCTCCCCACACTTCCGGAAGGGGCACCTCTTTCATTGGTGGTCAGTAAGAGGAGCACTGTATGACTGTATGTGGCGGCCCTCCAACAGTCTGAGGACAGTGAACTGGTCCCCTGTACAAAAAGTTTGAGGACCCCTGAACTAGACTCACCAAGAAAAAAAGAGAGAGGACTCAAATAAATAAAATTAGAAATG
Organism: Saccopteryx bilineata; assembly: GCF_036850765.1. Lineage (NCBI taxonomy): Eukaryota > Metazoa > Chordata > Mammalia > Chiroptera > Emballonuridae > Saccopteryx > Saccopteryx bilineata. The sequence continues at coordinate 125,579,450 of NC_089502.1, read as the reverse complement.
GGAGTGGAGAAATAACAACTGACACAACAGAAATACAAAATATTGTAAGAAAATACTATGAAGAACTGTATGCCAAAAAACTAGACAACCTAGATGAAATGGAAAAATTCCTTAAAACATACAATCTTCCAAAAATCAATTTGGAAGTATCAGAAAACCGAAACAGACTGATTAAACCAAATGAGATCGAAAAAGTTATCAAAAAACTCCCAACAAAGAAAAGTCCTCAGCCTGATGACTTCATAAGTGAATTCTACCAAATATTCAAAGAAGAACTAACTCCTATCCTTCTCAAGCTATTTCAAAAAATTCAAGAGGAAGGAAGACTTTCAAGCTCCTTTTATAAGACAAGCATAATTCTGATTCCAAAACTAGGCAAAGAAAACACAAAGGAAGTAAAGTATAGGCCAATATCCCTGATGAATATAGATGCTAAAATCCTCAACAAAATATTAGCAAACTGGATCCAACAATATATGGAAAAAATCGTACACCATGATCAAGTGGGATTTATTCTGGGGAGGCAAGGCTGATACAATATTCACAAATCAATCAATGTGATTCATCACATAAACAAAAGGAAGGAGAAAAAGTACATGATAATTTCAATAGATGCAGAAAAAGCATTTGATAAAATCCAGCACCCATTCATGATCAAAACTCTCAGCAAAGTGGGAATACAGGGAACATACCTCAACATGATAAAAGCCATCTATGACAAACCTACAACCAACATCATACTCAATGGGCAAAAATTCAAAGCAATCCCCTTAAGATCAGGAACAAGGCAAGGGTGCCGCCTTTCACCACTCTTATTCAACATAGTCCTGGAAGTCCTAACCACAGCAACCAGAAAAGAAGAAGAAATAAAAGACATTCAAGTTGGAAAGAAGAAGTAAAACTATCATTATTTGCAGATAATATGATATTGTATATAGAAAACCCTAAAGTCTAAGTCAAAAAACTTCTGGACCTGATAAATGAATTCAGCAAAGTGGCAGGATATAAAATTAACACTCAGAAATCAGAGGCATTTCTATACACCAACAATGAACTGTCAGAAAGAGAAATTAAGGAGACAATCCCCTTCACTATTACAACCAAAAAAATAAAGTACCTAGGAGTAAATTTAACCAAGGAGACTAAAGACTTGTGCTCAGAAAATTATAAAACATTGATAAAAGAAATCAAGGAAGATACAAACAAATGGAAGCATATACCGTGCTCATGGTTAGGAAGAATAAGCATCATTAAAATGTCTATATTACCCAAAGCAATTTATAAATTTAATACAATACCAATTAAAATACCAATGACATACTTTAAAGATATAGATCACATATTTCAAAAATTTATATGGAACCAAAAAAGAACATGAATAGCCTCAGCAATCTTAAAAAAGAAGAATACAGTAGGAGGTATCACACTTCCTGATATCAAGTTATACTACAAGGCCACTGTACTCAAAACAGCCTGGTACTGGCATAAGAACAGGCATATAAATAATGGAACAGAACAGAGAACCCAGAAATAAACCCACAGCTCTATGGACAACTGATATTTGACAAAGGAGGTAAGGGCGTACAATGGAGTAAAGACAGCCTCTTTAATAAATGATATTGGGAAAATTGGACAGCTACCTCCAAAAAAATAAAACTAGACCACCAGCTTACACCATTCACAAAAATAAACTCAAAATGGATAAAAGACTTAAACGTAAGCCATGAAACCATAAGCATCTTAGAAGAAAACATAGGCAGTAAGCTCTCGGACATCTCTCGCAGCAATATATTTACTGATATATCTCCACGGGCAAGTGAAATAAAAGACAGGATAAACACATGGGACTATATCAAACTAAAAAGCTTTTGCATAGTAAAGACAATAAGAACAGAATAAAAAGACAAACTACACAATGGGAGAACATATTCGACAATATGTCCGATAAGGGGTTAATAACCAAAATTTATAAAGAACTTGTAAATCTCAACACCAGAAAGACAAACAATCTAATCAAAAAATGGGAAAAAGAAATGAAAAGACACTTCTCCAAAGAGGACATACAGATGGTCAATAAGCATATGAGAGAATGCTCAACATCACTAATCATTAGAGAAATGCAAATTAAAACCACAATGAGATATCATCTCACACCAGTCAGAATGGCACTCATCAACAAAACAACACAGAATAAATGCTGGTGAGGATGTGGAGGAAAGGGAACCCTCCTGCACTGCAGGTAGGAATGCAAACTCATGCAGCCACTGTAAAAAACAGTATGAAGATTCCTCAAGAAATTAAAAATCAAACTGCCTTTTGATGCAGCTATTCCACTTTTAAGAATATACCCTAAGAACACCATAGAACTGTTTGAGAAGGAGAAATGCACCCCCATGTTTGTGGCAGCATTGTTCACAATAGCAAAGATCTGGAAATAGCCCAAGTGTCCATCAGTGGACGAGTGGATTAAAAAGCTTTGGTACATATATACTATTAAATACTACTCAGCCATAAGAAATGATGACATCGGATCATTTACAACAAGGATGGGCCTTGATAACATTATACAGAGTGAAATAAGTAAATCAGAAAAAACTAAGAACTATATGAATCCATACCTAGACGGGACATAAAAAATGAGACTCAGAGACATGGACAAGAATGTGATGGTAACAGGGGGTCGGGTGGAGGGGTGGGGAGGGGGCAAGGAAGGAGAGAGAGGTGGTGGGGGGGGAGGGGCACAAAGAAAACCAGATAGAAGGTAACGGAAGACAATTTGACTTTGGGTGAGGGGTATGCAACATAATCAAATGTCAAAATAATCTGGAGATGTTTTCTCTGAACAGATGTACCCTGATTTATTAATGTCACTGCATTAAAATTAATAAAAATGAATAAATAAAAACAAAAAAAACCTGAGCCTGACTAGGTGGTGGTGCAGTGGATAGAGCGTCAGACTGGGATGCAGAAGACCCAGGTTTGAGACCTCGAGGTTGCCAGCTTGAGCGTGGGCTCATCTGGTTTGAGCAAAAGCTCACAGGCTTGAGCCCAAAATCACTGGCTCGAGCAAGGGTTACTTGATTTGCTGAAGGCCCATGGTCAAGACACATATGAGAAAGGAATCAATGAACAACTAAGGTGTTGCAACGTGCAATGAAAAATTAATGATTGATGCTTTTCATCTCTCCGTTCCTATCTGTCTGTTCCTTTCTATCCCTCTCTCTGACTCTCTCTCTGTCTCTTTAAATAAATAAATAAATAAATAAAATAAATACCTGATGTGGTGTTGTATATATGTATATATTTAATACATGAATATTGATGATGAAGATATACAGCATGTAAAATCACTCAATTTCCCTCTATGAAAAGTCATTTCAGAAGTTGACCATCAGAATTCATTAATATCATTACTAATTGACTCAAGTATTGACTCACGTGACCTTTAGTAACAGCTTTAATTCAAATACTAAATCTAGCAGAAGCAGAACTCTCTGAGGGAGTTTATTTTGTGGGATTCCAATTTTGTTATGAAAATATTTAAAATATACTGAAGTAAAAGGACTAATAGAACAGACGGTCATGCGCCCATCACCCAGCTTCAAAAATTAAAGTCAATCTTATTTCACCCAAATCAGTGATATTCAAACAGTTATTTTTGCCCCCAAGTGGACATTTGTCAATATCCAAAGACATTTCTGGTTGTTACAACTGATGTGTGTGTGTTGGGAGGGAGGGAGGTGGAGCTGTTGCAGGAATCTCGTGGGAAGAGACCAGAGATACTGGTTAATATTCTATAATACACAACCCCATGACAAAGAATTAAGTAGTCCAAAATGTCAGTGGTGCTACTGTTCAAATATATTGATCTAGATTCTAAATCACTCTTTGCTTTTTCTACATTATTGTCAAAGCAAACCCCCAAAACCATTTAATTTTACTTGTAACATTTTTGGTGTGGGCCTAAAAAATTAGAAGGTGAAGAATTTCCAAAACATTTTGAGTAGGTTGTTTTTTGTTTTTTGTTTTTTTTTTGTTTCTCAGACCCACACCTAATGAAGGGATTCAGAACAGGCTTTCTCAAGATGCACCACTTTGACTGCTGTGAAGTGATATCTCATTGTGGTTTTAATTTGCATTTCTCTAAAGATTAGTGATGTTGAGCATTTTCTCGTATGCTTATTGGCCATCTGTGTGTCCTCTTTGGAGAAGTGTATATTCATTTCTTTTGCCCATTTTTGATTGGATAATGTTTGTCTTCCTGATGTTGAGTTTTACAAGTTCTTTATAAATTTTGTTTATTAATTCCTTATCAGATGTATTGTCGAATATGTTCTCCCATTGTGAGGTTTGTCTTTTTATTCTGTTCATATTGTCTTTAGCTGTGCAAAAGCTTTTTAGTTTGATATAGTCCCATTTATTTATCCTGTCCTTTATTTCACTTGCCTGTGGAGATAAATTGGCAAATATATTGCTGCGAGAGATGTCAGAGAGCTTACTACCTATGTTTTCTTCTAAGATGCTTATGGTTTCACTAAGAGCTATATGATTCCATACATACATGTAACATAAAAATGAGACTCAGAAACATGGACAAGAATGTGATGGTAATGAAGGGGGGGAGGTAGGAGGGGGGATGGGAGGTGCACAAAGAAAACCAGATAGAAGGTGACGGAAGACAATTTGACTTTGGGTGAGGGGTATGCACCATAATCAAATGACAAAATAATCTGGAGATGTTTTTTCTGAACATGTGCACCCTGATTTATCAATGTTACCCCATTAAAATTAATTAAAGAAAGATATCCCACTTTGGCATGTGGATAATTTTGAGCTAAAGGCAAGTGAGACCCTACACGGTCATGAGAAACTTTTAACTCTTCCTTAAAGAATTTATATTGGGGGCTTTGCCCATAATCAGAGTTATTAGCAGAAATAAATTTTTATGTACTATTTTAGAGCACAACAAACATATAATTACTGAATGCATATTCTTATAGTCCTGTGAATTACTCTTCTCCTCTTTGAAACTGAGGCCTCTTACCCTCATTCTTTAGCTCAGGATGCCATATACTGTATGTCTCATCTTATCTCTCTGTCTCTGAACCTTACATGGTTGTGGGATCTCTAACTCTTATGTATTTGGGATTCCTGTATATACATATTTAATTAAGTTTGGTCATTTTCTCCCTGTTAATTTGTCTTGTGTTGATTTAACTATTAGAGTAGCAGAAAAAATTCTAAAAGAGTAGATGAAAATTATCTTCTACGCCACTCTAACCAGCCCCTGATCTGTTTTGTATTCCATAGAGCTATCTTCCACAAACCACACTTCCCAGTTTCTGTTGCTAAATGAATTCTTATTAGGTTTGTCAAATAGAAGGCACTGGGTGCACAATGCTTCAGGTGACATTTCCAATAATTTTCTGAGTAGATCACCTCTTGCCTGAAGTACACCTCTACTGTGTTAAATAGCCCCCACACCTTGCCAAAAAATTCTGTCTACCTGGAAAGTGTGAATGTAACCTTATCTGGATATAGAGTCTTTACAGATATCATTAATTTAAGATGAGGTCATGCTGGGCTAGGGTTGTTTTTAAATCCAATGACTGTTGTCTTTATACAAAGAAAAAAATCAATGCAAAGACATGGAAGAAACAGGCACACAGAGGAAGGATGGCCATTTGAAAGTGGAAGCAGAAATTAGAGTGATACAGTAACAAGTCGAAGAATATGAAGGACTGCACGAAGGACTGCTGTTAACCACCAAAGCTAAGGAGGGAGTTCCCACCCTTCAGAGGGAGCATGGCCCTGCTGACACCTTGGTTTCAGAATTAAGACCCCTGAACTATAATAGAACAATTTTTTGTTATTTTGAGGCACTCAGTTTATGGCAGTATTCCAGTTTTCAGTGGGTAGCACTTGCTATGATTCTAGGTTCTATTCAGAAAGCCTACCTCCTCACCTTTGGTATTCTTTTATTCTTTCAGTCTTATACATGGTAGCAGCATGGTATACAGATAGTAATCTCTAAGTTCACTCATCATCCTCAATTTTAGTTCTTCTAATATCTTTATAACTAATTGTGTTTACATAAATATCTTGTAATGAACTACCTGATGTAATTTGTGTCTTTTGTGTGTGTGTGTGTTTTTGGGTTTTAACTGGGTCCTTCTACACATGGAAAATATATTATAGTGATAGCTCAGTTTTCATCAATAATCCGTTCAAAAACAATCTGCAAAATCAGAAACCGACCAAAACTGATGCAATTATTTCCATATGAATCAATGTAAATCCAATTAATTTGTTCTAGACACTCCAAAATACAAACCAAAAACACATTTTATAGAGAATAAATGTAGTATTTAATACTGAAAACAATGAGAAATTAATATAAAATGAATATAAAAGACTAACAAAGAATAAATGAAAATTTAACGTGGCAGTTACCTTTTTGAAGATTCTTCTTGGCATATGGAAGACTGCGAGGAGGGGAGAGAGAGATGCAGATATTATTGTTTGGAAGGAGAAACCTCCTCCATAAGGACCTCAGGTGTCAAGGCACTATCTGGGGTCACTTCTCTTCCTCGTCTTTTGGCACTAGGACCAGCTTCAGAATCAGTGGACCTATGTCACACAAGAAAGTTGTCCAAAGGGGTCAATTTCTGCCACTTCTTTAAGATTTACCTAAAATAGGGCAAGACATCATTAAACAAGTTGCAGACATGGCCTGCAACAGCTTTGTCTGGGTGATTTTTCTCCAGAAACCCCTGTACCTTACTCCACATGGAAACAATGTCCTTAATCTCTGAAGAAGGCACATTCTCCCCTGTCTCTTCCTCCTTATCTGAAGCAACTTCTTCATCTTCCATCTGTTGCACCTCTAGGTGAAGGTCTAGCAGCTCTTCAGTGGTGAGTTTTTCACTGTGGTCATCCACCAGCTCTTCCACATCCTCACCCCTCACCTCCAGACCCAGGGACTTCCCCAAATCCAATTGAATGCACCACATGTGTAGGGTCATCAAGGGAAGGCTCAAACTCTTCAAAATCTCTCTCATGCACACACTCTGGCCATAATTTCTTCCAGGCAGAGTTCATCATCCTGGATGTCACTCCCTGCCAAGCCTTATCTATGAGGCTAATGCAGTTGAGAATGTTGAAATGTTTCTTTCCAGAACTCTCTTAAGGACAATTCTGTATCTGATGTCACCTCAAAGCACCTTCACAACACTGCTTTTGCATACAGTTTCTTGAAATTTGAAATGGCATTCTGGTCCATGGGCTGGATGAGTGGTGTGGTATTAGGGGGCAAGAACTTCACTGTGATAAAACTGAATGCCTCCAACACAATGTGTCTTCCAAAACTGGGAGGATGTGCAGGAGCTTTATCCATTACCAGGAGAAACTTAAGAGGCAATTGATTATCCTGGAGGTATTTTTTCACACTTAGGCCAAACACTTCATTCACCCACTCAATGAAAATTAGCCTTGTGACCCATGTTTTCTTGTTTGCCCTCCACATCACAATCAATTTACTTTTAATCACATTGTTTCTGCAAAACACTCTAGGAGTTTCTGAATGGTAGACCAGTAAGGGCTTCACTTTATAATCACCCCTAATATTACCACATAACAAAAGAGTTAGCTTATCTTTCATAGGCTTACGTCCTGGCAGTGCCTTTTCCTCCTGTGTGATGAATGTCCTTTTTCGCACTTTCTTCCAAAAGAGGCCAGTTTCATCACAGCTGAAGACTTGTTGGGGGATGACTCCTTCAGCTTCTGTGTAATCTTTGAATTCGGACACAAATTTTTGGCCCCATAGTTGTCCAAACTCACACCTTCGCCGTGCCTAGTAATACTGTGTATGCAAGTACATCTCTTAAATTTTTTGAACCAGCCTCTGCTGGCCTTAACATCACTAAGTACACTAGTAATGGCCCCAGGCATTTTCTTAATGAGATTGGCATACAACAGTCTGGCCTTTTCACATATGATGGCCTGCAAAACAAAATTGACATCTAATTGTTTTTGATTGATCCAAATTAATAATAACTTCGACATCTTCAATTGTTTGTGATCTCTGTTTCATTAGTACATTCATGCTTTTTGCTATATTAGCCTCCTTTATAGCTTCCTTTTTCACCACAATGGAATTTTTAATGGATGGCAACTTTCTGTTCATATGGCCAATTTCAGCAATCTTGAAGCTGCTCTTGTATTTTTCAATGCTTTCCTTCTTCAACTCAATCGTGTTCTTGGCCTTCTTCTTTGAAAGGCTGCTGGCTCTGGAAACTTCCTTTGGTCCGACGATGGAACTAAAAGGAAAGGACTAATTTATTAGGAAGGGAAACACTTACCAGTGACAATGAAATTTGAGCACATGTGATTTTATCTTACATGTGTTACGTACATTTTGAAACTGAAAATGCAAAACAAACACATTACGTAGAATACTATATACATACACAGCAATCACATGTAATTGTAGTATTAGCACTTGCAATCAATAAAAAAAAACACAAAACACTGAAAAGCAATGAAATTGTTTGGCTAGACACACAAGGTGATGCTAACACAAGGAGAAACAATGCGACACTGAGCAGGAGAATGCATGGCTCACCCTTTGTTTTTGCAAAATTAGCAGTGAGGTCACATGGGCACACCGATGAAATCCAAGGCAACCAATGAAAACGGAGACAAAATTATCACAAAAAAATTGACGAAAACCGAAACTGATAATAACAGAAATCAACGAAAACCGACGCATTACTATACCAAATTTAGTAATTTTTGTAGAAACTATCTTTGGATAGGACTTATGTTTCTTTTAATTTCTCTGTTAAATAGATTCTACAGGCAGGTTTCTACACAAAACAATTATCTTGATTTTATTTACCTTTTGCATTAAAAAAAAGAAAAAGTAGGCAGAACAAAAAGCAGTCATAGGCAATGTAAATAACTGAATATGGCTGTGTTCTAATAAAACTTTATTTACAAACAAAGGTGGTGGGCCTTATTTGTCTCATAATTCATAATTTGTTGACTGCATTATATATACACTATCTAGAATTTTGAATGCATATGTTCCATTGATATCACATATGCATACAACTTGCATCTATTTCACTGTATACAGAGCAGAAACATAGTTTCTTTTCCTTAAAAAAGTCAATTTTTAAAATATCTGCTAACCTTTACTCTCTCAGTATTTCATTTTTTCAAAAGATTGATCTGATCTCTTGGAAAAAGTCATTAGGTCAAAACACTAGACCTCAGGGATAAACCTGCAGAAAATTGACTGAGTGAACAAACTTACTTACTCTTTTGTTGAAGTCTCCCTACACTTTTATTTAGAAGAATAAATAATATCTCAACAACTAGTCAGGATTTATTTTTCAGTTTTTGTTCCACTCTCAAATTCCCCCCAAGCAAAATCAAATATTTAAAAAAGTAAATAGTTTTGGTTACATACAGATAACAAAGAACATATGACTCATTCATATTTCCTCTGGACTCAGATATATTTAAGACACACCCTAACTTATTTTATTGTTCTTGATGTCCCAATTAGTTCCTGACTCCTGGTAAGTCATCAAATAATGTTTGCTGAATAAATGAGCACCTTATTCTAAGATGGTTAAATATGTATAATTATATGTCCTGTAAAATTTAAAATTAGTTATTTCATAAATATCGAAGTTAAAAAATTGGCTTATGTGGACAAAATGTATTAATTCAAGTGAGGAATCTGTAAATATGAATGTGCAGAGATGTGATAACAGGAGCTAATTTTACACTGAGGACAAGTCTTCTCTTTGAATTGAATGGTTTCTCTCTGTCATGAGCAGGAAGGTCCAGCATCCACAGGCTTATAAAAATATTGAGTGATATCCTAGGGATAACCAAGTCTGACATCATGGTACACTTGATAGAATTTAAGGTTGCAATCTCCTTCCAGGCCCTTGAATGTTGTACAATAGCCCACAGTAACCATGCATGTAGACAGCCCTAAACAGGCTGCTAGTTCCTGAGTATCTAAATTGGTAACAATTTGTGAATGAATCACCATGCCCTCCACAGAACTTGGCAACTGGATCAGCACTCCTGCATCTGTCATTGTACACAATTTGCATATTGTGGAAGTGAAGCACTTTGCAATCTCTGAAGCCCAGCTCATTATGGCATGATGAGCTCATAGCCATGTGCTTCCCATCTTTAGTTCTAATTTCAGGGCAGCCGCAGTTAAAACCTAAGGACATGGCTTAAGGATAATGACTGGCTAAATTATTTTTACTTTAGTAAACCTAAAATATTGAATTAAGTACAACTAACTAGAGTAGAAAGAGAACACACAAAAAGGTTGCCCTCCTTAATATCAGTTTTTACTAGAAAAAAAATTATGTGAGTTACTTTAAGTAAGACAAGTGCTGAAAATGGCTACTAAAATTTAAACTACCTCCAGAATTTATATTTAGTTTCGATAAGACACTTTTTAACAATCATAAATTCATGAGAACCATGTGTTCAAACTGTGTTTCTAAAATATGACAGCAATCATATTTATTCTATTCTTTATAGTTTGATTTTCTTATTTAAAAACAAGAATAAATGAGCATATGAGAGGTAAGGTTTTTTTTGAAAAACTGTTTAACATGTATATTTAAAATTAGAATTAAGAGAAAATTTAGATGTGTGCCATGGTGAGGTATCCATTACATAGATTTCAGGACATACAAACAGAAGAGCACATATGGTGCCCATTACTACTAGAATCCTAGATGCATTGACAATTGTTTAAAAATTCCTCCTAGAACCAAAGATTCTGGATTCACTATTCAGCTCCCCTACAGACTTACTTACTAGTTACCTCACCTTTTTCTTCCAAATAATAATTTTGAGAATTAGAACTTTGGACTTAACAGGTTTTTTATGAATACATTTTTGAAATATGCTATTTCTTTTTTTTTTAATTCTTTTTAGAGAGGAGGGGCGGAGAGAGAGAGAGAGAGAGAAGGGGGAGGAGCTGGAAGCATCAACTCCCATATGTGCCTTGACCAGGCAAGCCAGGGTTTTGAACCGGCAACCTCAGTGTTTCCAGGTTGACGCTTTATCCACTACGCCACCACAGGTCAGGCCAAAATATGCTATTTCAAACTAATTCTGAGAAAAACTACTAATGAAGGATGCTTATAGTATTTTTACAGCATGGGGAAATAAAGCAAGATAAATATAAACAGAATATATCTTCTGAGGGCTTATAAAATATTTGACTGAAAAAAAAAATCATGTTGTCAATTAATTTTGTGTTTTCACATATCCACAAATGTAGTTCGGTGTATTTTAAAGTCAATGAAAACATCATTGATGTACGGGCACAGATTTAAATTACCATATGTTTCTTACTCATGCAAATACTTTCGTGCTTTGAAAAAGAAAAAAAATGTATGTATGCACAAACATACATAAAAGGCATACTTTTTGCAAATGCTTTAAAAATAAATAAAACTGAATTTCACAATGAAGTAAAATTTTTACTTAAATCAATTTGATTTTTTAAACTGCCTATCTATTATTCATTTCCTCACACTGATTTTTGTTCTGCTTAAATATAGCCTAATTGCCTTGACCAGGATAAAGTCAATTTTGTGCCTTTGGATTAACTTTGCTGGACTTCTGTATCTCCATCAGGAGTCAGAAACTCCTGATGAGTATGTTACTCAAACTCTCTCATCTTTAATTACAGGGTTATTTATAACCTCAGAGGGGTTAATTACAGAATCTTCTTCATAGAGTTATTGTGGAAATTAAATGAGATCATCTATTTAAAGCATTTAACACAGTTTCTAGCACATAGTACATGTTCAAAAATTATTAATGTACTAATGTAGTATTTTCACTTTAGGTTTATAAGAACATAAACTAAATTGTAGGAAGAGTAAATTGGCCGACATAACAGGAAGCCCACTGATAGGCCTCCTTTGGACCTGCCTAAGATAAAAATGTTCAAAAATGTCATTGGCACTTTCTTCCATCTCTCAGATATGCTTTCCTCTATTGGCTCTATTCTCTTATTGGGTTTTGATGGGATAGGAAAATGTTGGTATTTACAATTTATAGTTACAGAGGAAAAGAAAAGATCATTCCTTGTAGTTCTGGCAACAGCTTCAGAAGGACTCTTGTCCAGCAAATCTTGTCCAGGGAGAAGGAGCAGTCCCGGGGACATTAAATGGATCCCTATGGGGGATGGTGTGGCAGGTTATTTCTGCTTTGAAACTATGGGCTAAGCAGAATTATTACAAAATAATTGTGAAGTCATTCTTTCAAGAAAAGAAGACATACTTAGAAGATAAAAAGACATGTCTGCTACAGTTACAACTTATTACTATAATGATTATTTTAGTAATAAACTCACTCAAAAGTCTCCTATTAAACTTTTCTTCCAGCATTATATTTTCTATTACTCTTTTATAAATTCTTATTTTCTCCAAGAATCTCTCCTACTTTGCAGCTTACACTGCTTAGTTATAAACATCAAATATACTTTTATCTAAATAGGTAAATGATACCAGAAGTGAAGCCACACTTGGCCAGGCAGTGGTGCACTGAATAGAGCATGGGACTGGGATGCAGAGGACCCAGGTTCAAAATCCCCAGGTTGCTGGCTTAAGTATGGGCTCATCTGGCTTGAGCGTGGGGGTCGCTGGCTTGAGCATGGGATCACAGATATGACCCCATGGTCACTGGCTTGAAGACCAAGGTTGATGGCTTGAGCAAGGGTCACTCACTCTGCTGAAGCCCCCCAGTGATGGCACATATGAGAAAGCAATCAATGAACAACTAAGGAGCCGCAACGAAGAGTTGATACTTCTTGTCTTTCTCCCTTCCTGTCTGTTCTTAGCTGTCCCTCAATCTGTCTCTGTCTCTGTCACACACACACACACAAAGTTAACCCAAAACAGTCAGTAGTTTACATATTTGTTCAAGATTATCTAAAAACTACAATGGATATCTAAGCCTACTTGGAATTATTTTTAAGAAGTGATAATCAGGCCCTGGCCGGTTGGCTCAGCGGTAGAGCGTCGGCCTAGTGTGCAGAGGACCCGGGTTTGATTCCCGGCCAGGGCACACAGGAGAAGCGCCCATTTGCTTCTCCACCCCTCCCCTGCGCTTTCCTCTCTGTCTCTCTCTTCCCCTCCCGCAGCCAAGGCTCCATTGGAGCAAAGATGGCCCGGGCGCTGGGGATGGCTCTGTGGCCTCTGCCTCAGGCGCTAGAGTGGCTCTGGTCTCAACATGGCGACGCCCAGGATGGGCAGAGCATCGCCCCCTGGTGGGCAGAGCGTCGCCCCATGGTGGGCGTGCCGGGTGGATCCCGGTCGGGCGCATGCGGGAGTCTGTCTCACTGTCTCTCCCTGTTTCCAGCTTCAGAAAAATGAAAAGGAAAAAAAAAAAAAGAAGAAGAAGTGATAATCATGGAAAGACTAAATTTATTCAAATATCTCATTCAACATTTAAACTTGGGATAAAGGTTACTGTTGATGATTCAAAAATAAGGTGGTACAGACCTTAAAAGCCTGGGTAAAAAGGCTGCTCTCCTCTTTGTGACCTGACTCCTAGATACATCTGCCAAAAAGGAATGTGTTTCAGTTAAGAAGTAGAATATGCAGTTTAAATGTGAAGCAAAGCATTTTTCTTATCCCCTTCCTTAGCCAACAGAATCTCAGTTAAGAATAAAGAACAGAACCCTGGCCAGATATCTCAGTTGGCTAGAGCATCATCCTGAAGCACAGAGGTTGCTAGTTCAATCCTTGGTCAGGGCACATACAGAAACAGCTTGAAGTTTCTCCCCTTGCCCTTCACCTCTTGCTCAAATCAATAAATAAAATTTTTTAAAAAGGGATAAAAGCCCTGGCCGGTTGGCTCAGTGGTAGAGCGTCGGCCTAGCGTGCGGAGGACCCAGGTTCGATTCCTGGCCAGGGCACACAGGAGAAGCGCCCATTTGCTTCTCCACCCCTCCACTGTGCCTTCCTCTCTGTCTCTCTCTTCCCCTCCCGCAGCCAAGGCTCCATTGGAGCAAAGATGGCCCGGGCACTGGGGATGGCTCTGTGGCCTATGCCTTAGGCACTAGAGTGGTTCTGGTTGCAACATGGCGACGCCCAGGATGGGCAGAGCATCGCCCCCTGGTGGGCAGAGCATCGCCCCTGGTGGGCGTGCGGGGTGGATCCCGGTCGGGCGCATACGGGAGTCTGTCTGACTGTCTCTCCCTGTTTACAGCTTCAGAAAAATGCAAAAAAAAAAAAAAAAAAAAAGGGATTAAGATCAGGGACTATTTTTTAAGGTTATTTATGGATATTTTCAGCTAGGGTAATATTCACTGTATCCACATGAAAACCAAATAATAGAAGAGTGGAATGTTACGACCTTGGTGTTGAGATGGCATTTTAATGGAAGACACAAATGTAATACATAATGCGGTAATTTAAAACAAAAAGAGATTTCTTTTTTAACTTTATGTATGTGGTCATAATTTTTAAATAATCTTTTAATTTTGAAATACTTTTATATTTATAGAAAAATGCTAACATAATATAAAGGGCTCCCATATGCCCTACATTCAATATTCCCTTTTATTAGCATCTTACATTTAGTTTGGTACATTTACCACAAAAATAAACCCATAATGATATATCAATACTAATTAAATGTCATGCCTTATTCAGAATTGCTTCCTTTTCACTAATATCTTTTTTGTTGTTGTTGTTCCAGGATCCCATTTGGGCAACCACATAACACTTAGTTAACTTGTCTCTTTAGGGTCTCTTGGCCATAATATTTTCTCAGACCTGCCTTGTTTTTGATGACCAGCCCCATGTCATATGTCAAAATATTTCAATTAAAAACATTTTTTCAGGAGTTCTGTCCAAGCATTTTGTAGAAAGCCCTTAGTTGGAGTTTATTTGATGTTTTTCTCATGATTAGACAAGCATTATGACTTTCAGAGAGGATGGCCGTAGAGGGAAAATGTCTAGATTTTTCTTGAACTAAGGATGAAAGGAATGACTTCTGATAGTCTTTAAATGTCAGAGCTGAAAAAGAAATCAAGACTTTTTAAAGTGAATTCTAAGGCACTGACATGACTTGTATTAGGACTGCTTAAGTACACAGTACAGATATGTATACCTAAGAGAATTACAGCATTTTTCAGATTTAGAGCTCACAAGTTTTGTTCTCAGAATGGACAGTTGGCTCATTGACTGAACACACATGAAGAATTGTAGTGGCGGGAAAATATTTTCTACTTGGAAGGGAATTACTTAATTCAATATAAAGCAAAAATTCTCAAAGAAAATATCAAATAGGAAAAAGTAAAATTATCATCAACTATTCTCTATAAAGTATTTGAAACATTTCTGGATAATGTAGAAAAATGCCTCATATAAGGACAACTGCCTTTTAAATATTTTTGTTGTATCTATTTTTATGAGGCTGTTGTTTAGATATCTACAGTGTGATTATTAACAATTAACCTTTTTCTGAAGTCAAGAATATCTTACTGATAGGCTTTTCCAAGTAATGCCATTCTATTTTGCCCTAAATTCAGTAAATATCCAATTTAAGAAAAACAAAGTAAAATTTTTAATAAGGTAAAATATTTTCCAAAGCTAAATAGAAGAGAAAGCCTTTTACCATGTGCCTTTATAAAAAAAACTGTGATAAGATGTATGTTATTTTTGCTTTTAAAAAAAATTCCTTAGAAGTAAATTACTTATTGGACTATTTTTTGCTTGGGGGAATCAAGGATGCTCCAAATTACAAATAAGTTGAGTCCTATAATCTTTTTTTTTTTTTTTCTTTTCATTTTTTCATTTTTCTGAAGCTGGAAACAGGGAGAGACAGTCAGACAGACTCCCGCATGCGCCCGACCGGGATCCACCCGGCACGCCCACCAGGGGCGACGCTCTGCCCACCAGGGGGCGATGCTCTGCCCATCCTGGGCGTCGCCATATTGCGACCAGAGCCACTCTAGCGCCTGAGGCAGAGGCCACAGAGCCATCCCCAGCGCCCGGGCCATCTCTGCTCCAATGGAGCCTTGGCTGCGGGAGGGGAAGAGAGAGACAGAGAGGAAAGCACGGCGGAGGGGTGGAGAAGCAAATGGGCGCTTCTCCTGTGTGCCCTGGCCGGGAATCGAACCTGGGTCCTCCGCACGCTAGGCCGACGCTCTACCGCTGAGCCAACCGGCCAGGGCCGAGTCCTATAATCTTGAAACAACTCAAATTTCTAAACACTAAATTGAAAACTACATACTCAAATTATTAATCATCAAAACTTAACCTCTGTGTACAAAACCATGAATCATTTATAGCAGAATGAAATATCATAGAAAAGGGAAAATAGAAACTTTAGGCATGTATTTGAAAAGTAAAATTATATCATACATTTCTAGTTAAAGATGGTGGAATAAAGCCATTTTCAACTATTTTTCATGAAATCTTCCCAAATGGAGAAAAAAATAGAGAAAAAAAATAAATGTTTCCAATGAACCAAGATATGTTGCACAGTTGATTCTCATTATTGGTGGAACTTATGTTCTATCAAGTTATCATAAAAACTGAGTTAGTGAATACTAAACCATTGCTTCTAGGAGAAATACAGGTTTACATTCCTGGGAGCTTATGGCCACAATATTTTCATTATCAATAAACACATATCTTTGTTTTATGCATGTTTCCCTTTAAAGACACACACACACACACACACACACACACACACACACACACATATATATATATATACGTTAAACTCACAACCAACGGCACTAGAACTTGTGCCTGAATGAAGTTCATCTAATACGTGTATTTGGTCCATAAGGCACACCATAGCTTCTTATACTTAGGAAAAAAAGATAGCAGTTCAATATTATGCTATGAGGCCATTTAAAAAAGTACAGTCATCAACAAAAAGCAAAAATGTGGAATTAAAGAGACTTCACAAGGGACACTTGTTTACAGCATATCAGAGCTGGAACAAAGATGAGTATTGCCTTCTTTGACTTCAGCTAGGAACATGCACATTGGGCAAAGTTCAAATTTTTATCACTCTGTGCATATCTGTGAATGCCCATGAAAGCACCATGCGTATTAGTTTTGAGGTTACACGTGAATATTATCAAGCAAGCAATTTCTCAAATACAGAATATGCAAATAATGTATGTCACATAAAGACAATAAAATTGAGACCCAAATATGTGTGGAGGTGGATGAATTAAATAAGCTGGACATCATTAAAATTGAAAAATTTCTTTCTGCCAACAATACTGTCAAGAGAAAAAGACAAACTGTGTACCAGGAGAAAATATTTGCAAAGATATTCTCATAAAAGATTGCTCTCTCTAAAGCACAAAGAACTCAAACTCATAATAAGAAAATTATAACCCAATTAAAAATAAGCAAAACATCTTAACAGACATCTCACCAATATGGCCAATAAGCATATGGAAAGGTCCTCAGTATCATCTGTAATTAGGGAGTTGCAAATTAAAACAATACTGAGATGACATTATATGCCTGTTAGAATGGCAACAACAACAAAAATCCAAAACACTGACAACACAAAGTGCTGGCTAGGAAGTGGAGCAACAGGAATGCTCATACATTGACGGTGGAAATGCAAATTAGTACAGCCACTTCGGAAGACAGTTTGGCAGTTTCTTACAAAACTAAACATACTCTTACCATATGGTCCAGCAATCATATCCCTTGGTATTTATACAATGTAGCTGAAAGCTTATGTTCACACTAAAACCTGCACAGATATAGCAGCTTTATTCATAATTGGCAAAACTTGGAAGAAACCACGATATCCTTTAGGAGATGAACGAATAAATAAATTGTAGTAGAATGCACATTATTGAGCACAAAGAAGAAATGAGCTATCAAGCCATGAAAAGACATGGAGGAAACTTAAATGCATATTACCATTTTAGGGGGGGGGGAATGGCTACATGCCTTATTATTACAACTTCAAGATATTTTAGGGGAAAACAAAACTAGGTAGACAATAAAAAGATCAATGATTGCTAGGGGCTTGGAGTGAGGAAGAATGAATAGATAAGAGCACAGACAATTTTTAGGACAGTGAAAATACTCTGTATGATACCCTAATAATAAATGCATGACATTTTACATTTTCCTAAATCCAGAGAATGCACTATTCCAAGAGTGAACCCTAAGGTAAATTACATGGACTTTGAATGATTATTATTGGTCAATGAAAGTTAATCAATTATATCAAATATACTACTCTTGTGGGGGATGCTGATAACGGGGGAGGCCATACATGCGTGGAAGGAATCTCTGTACCTTTCCCTCAACTGTGCTATGAATCTGAAACTGTTTTTTTTATTCTATTAAAGAAACAATTGGTATTTTCAGATATATTTGAGAAGAATACTCATCTAGATAAGAAATAAAGGAATAATCAGAGAAAAAGACAGGGTACTTAGGATTAATAATATCACTTTAAAACTATTAGAAGTGTTACAGAGGAAAATTAGTAATTTGCCAAGTAATGACAAGAGATAAAAAATAAGAGAAACAGGAGATAATTGAAACAACAAAGGTTTATACAAATAAAAATATATTATTTGTATACAGATCACTGTCATAAGTGTAAGAACTCTCTAAATTTCCCAAAGTGAAGCATAAGTAGGAATCTTTGTTGGCAAGAAAACACCAAAGCTTGCTTTTAACTTGAGTGTGCTAATGAAATCCTGGATAATTTGAATTTGTGAACCAGGCATTATGGTAAAAATGTAAAATCTAGGACATGTACATGATGAGTAATACAATGGAAATTCCTGCATGAAAATGTAATCCCAAACTATGAATGTGTAATAAACCCTGTTGTAGAGAAGGAAGCCAGAAGCAAACTTACTCAACTTATTTTAGGCAAAGGGTAGACATCTAAAAACAAACAAAAAGAGAAGTATAAAACCCTATTTGATGATTCTGGAAAGAAATAACAGATTCAAGAAGGTTCTGCTTTGATTTCAGGACTTAAACACACTAATTATTAAAGTCTTTCTGATAGAGTAAATATTAAATTTTTCATTCCAGTGATTGAAGATGCATACTGTTCTCAAGTGCTTTCAGTATATTCATCAGATTGGATCACATAGAAAAGTTCAATATATATTATGTATAAATAATGCGAATAATATACTTAGTTATCAATTAAATATATTATAAATCCATATTTTTAAAAAAGATAATATTATCTGGATATACAAAAGTTTAATACTGCAGTTTAGATTCTACAGGATACAATTAATGCAGTGATACAATAGTCACACCCTTAAATATTCATATTAATATAAAAAGATGAAAATACATGAATCAAATATTCCATTTAATAAGCTAAAAAAATAAAATGAAAGAGAGGAGGAGGAATTAAATAATAGGAATTACAGCAAAAACAAATGCAATAAAAAACAGAAAAGTAGTACAAGTACACATAAATAAAAGTCTTAATTCTGTGAAAAACCGATGAAATTGATATCCTCAGCAAAACTAACCAAGGGCCCTGGCCAGGTAGCTTAGCTGATTGGAGCGTCATCCTGATACATCTAGGTTGCGGGTTCAATCTCCAGTTAGGGCATATACAAGAGTCAACCAATGAATTAATAATTAAGTGGAACAACAAATGAATGCTTTTCAACTGTCTCCCTTTCTCCCTCCATTTCCCTATCTCTCTAAAATCAATCAATTAACTAAAATAAAAATATAAAAGGAAAACGTCTAAATGTTTATTTGATGTTTTAATTTCTTTTATTGTGGTAAGAACACAAAATGAAATACCTTCTTAACAAACTTTTATATGTACAACACAGTGTTGTTAACTGTAAGCACTATGTTGCACACCAAATCTCTAGAACTCACTCCTCTTGCATAACTGACACTTTATACCAGGGGTTGGGAACCTATGGCTCACGAGCCAGATGTGGCTCTTTTGATGGCTACATCTGGCTCGCAGACAAATCTTTAATAAAAATAATAACGTTAGGCCTGACCTGTGGTGGCGCAGTGGATAAAGTGTCGACCTGGAAATGCTGAGGTCACCGGTTCAAAACCCTGGGCTTGCCTGGTCAAGGCACATATGGGAGTTGATGCTTCCTGCTCCTCCCCCTTCTCTTTCTCTCTCCTTTCTAAAATGAATAAAAATTAAAAAAAAATAAAAAAAATAATAATAACGTTAAAAATATAAAACATTCTCATGTATTACAATCCATTCATTTCCTACCACTCACATTCATGGTTGCGGGTGGCTGGAGCCAATCACAGCTGTCCTCCGGGACAACCCCAAATTTTTATTGGATAATGCGTTCGTAAACTTCCCTCCTTTTAATCAAGTAGTTAGCTAGCTAATTGCAGAAACCCTTTTGATGAAAAAGATGGCTTTAAAAAAATGAGGAGTACTGTACTTTTCAGCAGGAATGGACAGAGGAATTCACCTTTGTGGGGAGAGCAGGTTCTGCTGTGTGTCTAATATGAAATGATAAAATTGCATCTACAAAATGGTCAAATATAAAGCGGCACTTCAACACAAGCCATACTACATTTGCATCGAAATATGCAGCGGGGGACAGCAGGAAGAAACCATGTCAAGATCTACTGTGCAGACTGCAAGCTAGTCAGTAACAACTCCATGTTTGGACCCAGAAAGACGACTGGAATTCAACTAGCTTTGCTGGTGCTTTAGCAATTGTGAGAAACAAAAAACCATTTACAGATGGGGAATATGCCAAAACATTCATGCTTGATGTTGCCAATGAACTTTTTGATGACTTTTCGGATAAATACAAGATAATCAAATGAATAAAAGACATGCCTCTGTTGGCAAGAACTGTTCACGATCATAATATCATGATGGCAAATCAAATTGAGGCAACACAAGTGAAGGACATAAATGCAGCACCATTCTTTTCTCTCGCTTTGGATGAGTCAACAGACGTAAGCCATTTATCCCAGTTCAGCGTGAGTGCAAGGTATGCTGTTGATGACACACTACATGAGGAAAGTGTTGCTGTTCTGCCTATGAAAGAGACAACAAGAGGGGAGGATTTATTCAAGTCTTTCACTGAGTTTGCTAAAGAAAAAAAATCTACCCATGGATAAACTTATTTCGGTGTGTACTGATGGTGCTCTGTGCATGTTGGGGAAAAACAGAGGATTCATAGCGCTTCTTCGTGAACATGAAAAGAGACCCATTCTAAGTTTTCACTGCATCCTACATCAGGAGGCGCTTTGTGCTCAGATGTGTGGCGAGCAGCTCGGTGAGGTGATGTCGCTGGTCATTTGGGTGGTCAACATTACTGTTGCCCGAGCTTTAAATGATTACCAGTTTAAAATACTGCTGTATGAAGTTGGGAATAATTATCCTGGTCTGCTTCTGCACAGCAGTGTGCATTGGTTGTCAAAAGGGAAGGTGCTTAGCTGTTTCGCAGCTTGTCTGAGCAAAATCCGGACTTTTCTTGAAATGAAAAACGTCGAGCATCCTGAGCTTGCTAACACTAAGTGGCTCCTGAAGTTCTACTATCTCGTGGACATGACTGAACATCTGAACCAGCTCAATGTGAAAATGCAAGGTGTTGGAAATACAGTCTTAACCCTTCAACAAACAGTGTTTGCATTTGAAAACAAGCTGGAACTCTTCATAGCCAACATTGAAACAGGTCATTTACTACACTTTGAAAAGCTGGGAGAGTTTAAAGATGCATGCACAGCAAGTGACCCTGCTCAACATCTTGATCTCCAGCAGCTACTGGGCTTCACATCTAATCTCCTGCAGTTATTCAAAGTGTGCTTTGGAGCATTTAGTGAGCACACTGGTCTTTTTAAGTTCATCGCCCATCCACACGATTGTGCAGTGGACAGCGCCAACCTGAGTTACATCCCCGGTGTCTCCGTCAGAGATTTTGAGCTACAAGCTGCTGACCTGAAGGCCTCAGACATGTGGGTGAATCAGTTCAAGTTACTGAATGAAGATTTGGAAAGACTTGCACAACAGCAAGCAGAGTTGGCGAGCAATCACAAGTGGGGGAAATAAATAAACTTCAACCTGCAGACCAGCTGATTGTCAAAACTTGGAACGCGCTTCCTGTCACATAACACACACTGCAGCATGTGAGTATTGCTGTACTGACAATGCTTGGCTCTATGTATGCATGTGAGCAGTCTTTCTCACATCTAAAGAATGTTAAGACCAACCTATGATCACATTTAATGGATGGAAGTCTCAATGCCTGTATCAACCAGACTACAAAGCCATCAGCAAAACCATGCAGTACCAGAAGTCACATTAATGGTAAGAAGTACTTTATTCATCATTGGTTAGCAACAGCATAACAATGTTATTAAAAAGAATTCAGACTTATTGTACTTTAAATGTGTTGGTCTTATATAAAATGCACACATTTACCTGTGTTTAGTGTTAAACATATTGTATGGCTCTCACGGAATTACATTTTAAAATATGTGGTGTTCATGGCTTTCTCAGCCAAAAAGGTTCCCAATACCTGCTTTACACTGTTGTTTTTGTTTGTTTGTTTATATTTTTGAGACAGAGAGACAGAGAGGAAAGGAGAGTGATGAGGAACATCAACTCATAGTTGCAGAACCTTCATTGTTCATTGATTACTTCTCATATGTGCCTTGAATGGAGGGTTCCAGTTGAACCAGTGACCTTGGGCTCAAGCCAGAGACTTTGGGATCAAGGTGATGATCCTGTGCTCAAACTAGTAACCCTGTACTCAAGCCAGTGAGCCTGTGTTCAAGCTGGCATCCTTGGAGTTTCAATCTTGGGACCTCAGCATCTCAGGTTGACACTCTATCCACTGCACCAGCATTGGTCAGGCGACACTTTATCCAAGGGTCAGGAACCTATGGCTCGTGAGCCAGGTGTGGCTCTTTTGATTGGCTGCATCTGGCTTGCAGACAAATCTTTAAGAAGAAAAATGTTAAAAATATAAAACATTCTCTCATGTATTACAATCCATTCATTTCCTACCGCTCATGTTCATGGTTGCGGGTGGCTGGAGCCAATCACAGCTGTCTTCCAGGACAACACCAAATTTGTATTAGATAATGCGTAATGTACACAGGTCATTGTATGGCTATCACGGAATTACATTTTAAAATATGTGGCGTTCATGGCTCTCTCAGCCAAAAAGGTTCCCGACCCCTGCTTTATACCTTTTGGATAGCAACACCTCATTTCTCCCCAGACCTCTGTAAGCTTCTTTCCAGTGGTTCCACAGATCTGGGGAGTTTCCTCCCATTCATACACCAGCCTGTCCACAGCTGAGGACTCCAGTAGAACCCTCGATAATTCTCTTGGGCTCTTCACTATCACTGAACTATCACTGAAGCTTACAGAAGTCCAGAAAAATTTGTGTTTCTCAATAATAAAGAGAAAAAATGTATAATAAAAATCTAGAACACCAGGAGGGATACATTCTCTATAGTAGTTTAAGTTAGATGGTTGATTTTATATGTAATACATTATATGTGATATATATTCTTTGATTTTATAATCAAATAAATTCATTTTTAGTTGATTATATTTATTAACAGGGGTTTTTGTAGCAGAATTTGACAATTAGGACACATGAATGCCATTTCATTAATCTAATGCCAAATAAATAAATAAATAAATAAATAAGCCTTAACTTTTCTTTGCAACACTGTAATTCTAGGCAAATCATTAAAGAAGGAAGAGAATCTTAAGCAAAACAGCTTAGACTGTAATTGTCTCCGATTATTTTTTTCAGTCTCTACTTCATTAATTTTTGGGAACAAGTGATTTCATATTGAAAGGTATTTCCTTTAATCTGCCCCTGCATTACCTGTCTCTAATATCTCCATATTCTAAGGGTGGGAAGAAGATCAGCAGTAAAAACAACAGATGGAAGGACCCATTCCTTGGTTAATGATACTGCTGTAATTCTGTGGATTTGATTGAGGCTATCAGTCAGCAGCTTATAGATACTTTCAGATTAAAAATATTTTCAAGTTCCTGGCCAGTTGGCTCAGTGGGGGAGCATTGGCCTGGCATGTGGATGTCCCGGGTTTAATTTCTTGGTCAGTGCACACAGGAGATGGGATGATCTGTTTCTCCACCCCCTCTCCCTCCTCCTTCTCTCTCTTTCTCTTTCTTCCTCTGCCACAGCCATGGCTAGATTGGTTCAAGTGAGTTGGCCCTAAGTGCGAGGATGGCTCCATGGCCTCCACCTTAGGTGCTAAAAATATATTGGTTGCCGAGCAACAGAGCAATGGACCCAGAGGGCCAGAGCATCACCAGGTAAGGGACTTGCCAGGTGGATCCTGGTGGAGGCGCATGTGGAAGTCTGTCTCTCTGCCTGCCCTCCCCTGCTCGCACTTAATTAAAAATATATATGTATTTTCAATGCCTAATTTATTCAATGTCAATTTTCCATTTTTAATTTAAAAATATGAAGGGATACCTGCTTTTGTCTTTTTTTAAACTCAAAGCTTCATTAAGTAGCACATCACATATCAGGATGCCATCATTCCAGTAATGGTGTATCACTCTATCTTTCAGTTTGAGCAGGCAAAGACAATTTCTACTATATTCTTCTTAGCCATTCTTCTTTTATCCTTCACATGAGAATTGCTTGAGAAAAGTATTTTATAGACTATTTTTTATTTGCCTGAAAAATTAACAAATATAAAAACCAAATATGGAAAGAAATATCTGTAATAGTTTAAATGAACAATTATACCAGAATATGGTTTTACCCACGTTTTAGAAATCCTATTTAGCCCTGGCCAGTTGGCCCAGTGGTAGAGCATTGGCCTGGCGTGCAGAAGTCCTGGGTTCGATTCCCGGCCAGGGCACACAGGAGAAGCGCCCATCTGCTTCTCCACCCCATCCCCTCTCCTTCCTCTCTGTCTCTCTCTTCCCCTCCTGCAGCCAAGGCTCCATTGGAGCAAAGATCGCCCGGGCGCTGGGGATGGCTCCTTGGCCTCTGCCCCAGGTGCTGGAGTGGCTCTGGTCGCAACAGAGCGACGCCCCAGAGGGGCAGAGCATCGCCCCCTGGTGGGCAGAGTGTCGCCCCTGGTGGGCGTGCCAGGTGGATCCCAGTCAGGCACATGCGGGAATCTGTCTGACTGTCTCTCCCCGTTTCTAGCTTCAGAAAAATACAAAAAAAAAAAAAAAAAAAGAAATCCTATTTAATCAAGTGTTCAAAGTTCTGACAAGTTTGGGCATTTTGCACTCTAGAAGACAAATCCTAAATGATAGCTTCTTCATTTCAAGCTGGATCCCTGGAAAATCACAAAAGATCTTTCACCTTATAAAAAGAAAATGGGCTAGAAATAATTACATTTACTTGTACATTATGAATAGCATGAGAAATGTGATCAAATAAGAAGGGATTCTAAACCTTCCCTAGCTTAAATTTGTATGGGGAAAATGTTCCTAATATAAATATTTCAGAAATTATATGATATCCTTAGAGATTTGTCAATGCCCTTGCAGTCCACAGTATTTCCTGGTGCTTTTTTGCCTGATATTAGACAACAAAAGTATAATGCAATTGGTCATTTTCTCAATCACAAAATAAGTTATTTTCATCACAAATTCATTTATTTTTTAAATGGTGTATGACAAAGAAATAACCAAATTTTCTTATCAATTACATTTATTTTTGTAATTAAGACTCATCATATATTTAACTATGGCTATTTTAAGTCTTTTGTCATCCACAGATAGTTTTCTGTTCTAACCTAGGATCCAAGGAAGTGATTTGCCATCAAGCTAGAAAGCTTGTCCTCTTCATAAAGGGCTGTATGGGACCCATGGAAAGGATTATGCCGAGAACTCTGCAGCACAGGCTTCTGACAGCCTTGCTTAAATAACTCTGAAGCCAAACAACTGGACTGAGACAGGATTTCCAGAACTCTAGTGGAGAAGCTGATGAGTTCATAAGATCAGGCCAAACAAAAATTAGTTGCAAAGGATTCAATAAAATTATGAAGAGTGATTATGAGTTTTGTATGGAATACCAATGATGCTTTAATGTCTTATTTTCTGAATATAAAGAACATTTTTTTGCCTTAAGCTAGCTGTAACTTATAACAATTTAGATTATAATTTTATAAACACAGATGAAATAGTAATTTTTCTCCTGGTCTGATCTCTCCAGAATTCAGAATCTCCTATTGAATACTCTTATGTTCATGGCAAAATAGTTGTTTGCATGGATTTAATAAGAATCTGTTCTCCTTGTTAACAGAACATAATTGGAAGCACTGGTTATATAACTAAGGTTTTGGCTGGAATGTCATATTTGGGAATGATGCTCATAGAATTGGATATGATCAGATACATTTAAAGAGTTAAGAGTGACATTTTGAAAACAATCCTATAGAACCCTCTTTTTTATTTTTTTTAAATATTTTTTAAATTTATTGATTTTAGAGGATAGAGAGAAAGAAAGGCAGGGGGCAAGGAGGAGCAGAAAGTATCAACTTGTTGCTTCTCATATATGCCTTGACCAGGCAAGTCTGGGGTCTCAAACTGGCATTCCAGGCTGACACTTTATCCACTGCGCCAATGCAGATCAGGATAAAGCCAGCTTCACAGGATCCCCAGCTTTCCAGTGAGTAGTAGGGGAGGTCTCTTACTGGCAGGTCCAAGGGCCTTAATTTATTTGGGGAACTTAGAGAAGAGAGGAATTTACCCAATTTAATTGGTGCTGCAGGTAAAGTCTAGCTCTCAAGAAGTGTTCAAAAGTCCAATCTAAAGTTCCCTATAACAAATTCCAGCAAAGAAAATTTTATAGGTCTGTTTAGTGTTCTTGCTGCACCTATATAAATAATAAGACCAAATCTAATGAGACAGACATATTTGTGATCAAGAATAATATTTCTTTGAGATTATCTTTGATGAAAAGGGGCATGACCGTAGAGAGAAATTTTATGTTTCAATTGCAAACTATAACACTATCGTGGGTTATCATATCCCGGCCCTGTTCATTTTCTCTGAGCTAGTTTGTACCGCTATTGTAAACTGTATTGTTTTATTGCCTACCTGAAAATTGGACTAGATCCTGTCACCTTGAGCACATTGTCAGCCCTTAGCAAATTTTCAATTTTTACCGTTTACTTCAATATCTGGCTATAACTCTCCAAACTACTGTGGCAAATTTTTCTCCTTCCCTACTGAGTTGACATCACTGGGAACTAAAAACTAGTTGTTTGGATCCTTTAAGAGAATCTATATTGCTTTGAAATTGGCCCATTCTCCCAGGAGCAGAAGACCTGAAAGTTAATGCCTGATGACTTGACATACATATGAAAGGACTCACCCCACAGTTGACTACATGTGGGCTGGATTTCTTCCTGGACAAGCAGTGGTGGGACTCAAATAATTTAACAACTGGTTCTCTGCCTTAATGACTGTTTTAAGTATAAAAATGATATACCAAAAGGTAGTTTATTATTTTATGCATTTAATGCTTAAATAAGAATAAAAGAGGTACACAAAACTAGATTATGTTATAAGAAAGAGTTTTACAACAGCAATGAAAAATATTAAATAATACCTAACAAAAAAATATAAAACTATTTAAGATATTTCCATATTATTTCTTGATTGGTGTCCTCACTTGGAATTTTTTCACCTATGGATGGACTTAGAATCTGCTGTTGCACAGATGAATGTTAAAAAAGAGTAAGGAATGTAAATTTGTGATTTCCACATTGGGCAGCTGCCCAGGTGCCACCTTAGAGAGAACCCTGATTACAAGTGCCATTTTAACAACTAGTTCACTGAGCTCAACAAAGGTTTAGGTATCGGTTCTGCTGAACCAATGCGAACCAGCTGAATCTCACCACTGTGGACAAGCTGTTTCTGGTCACTAAGCAAGTCTGGTAAGAAGCTCAGATCATGTACGCTCTTATATGAGAGGTAACGAAGATGGGGCAACATCACCAAGAGCATTGTTATCTTAGCTCCAAAAACTCAATGAGCAGTGCTACATAATGAACTATTTCTGTCCACCGCCCTCTTAGATGGTTTAATGTGTTAATGTTTAATACAACATTTTATATTAACATTTCTCTTTTTCATTTTAAGTGTCCTTCTTTTAACATACCTGGCACTAAAACAACAGACCTTTTACTATCATCCCCTCAACAGATAGCTCAACTGATTTTGCAGTGTCAATGCCCAGAACAGTCCTTAGTTCCCTTGTTTACCTGTGATAAGGACAAAGACCCTCTAAATTCCTTTTTATCATAAATAATTAGCTGAACCATTATCTCCCTGATTAATAGGAGCAAAGCATTTTCTTCTTTCCCCAGGCCCCTGAATTCTGACACATCCTCAGCCTGAGTCAGTTCTTCCTTAATGGCTCCTCCAGGAAAGTAGGTTGGGCTCAGGGTAAAGCACTGTCAGGTCTGCTATCTGATCAAGCCAGACGTTGTTACTGATTTTATGCTGGCTTTCTGAGATACCTTTTTTTTTCTTTCACTATTCTAGGTAACTGTTTTTGAAGTGGTTTTTTGTTTTTTCCTTTAGGTGAACATTTAGTAACAGAATATAATGATGGCTGCCAGGAGCTGGGGGTTGGGGGAATTGGGGAGCTGTTGGTCCATGCAATTAGAAGATGAATATATCCTGGAGATGTAATTCACAATACAGTGACTACAGTCAAGAATACTGTATTATACATTTCAGTGTTGTTAAGAGACTAGACCTTGAATGTTTCACATTTTCAATTTGAACGTTCATCTCTTCAGGTCACAGGAATTTTCTTATATAATTATTATTAACTTTTTATCACATTTTATCTTTCTAGAATTATTGTGAATTTGATGTTTTTCCTACTCAACTGATCTTCCTTTGTCTTCTTCCGCTTACCTGGAGTTCTCTTTTGTTCTTTCTTGCTCCTTTTTTATTTCCATTTTGGGATGTTTTCTTGAATTCTATCACTTATGACTGGTTTTTACTTTTTGAACCATTTTGCTTTTAAATTCAGTCTCACTTTTAATTTCTTATTACTTGATTTTAATCATTCCACATTTTTCTATAATTCATTGATTTTTAAAAATATTTCATAAAATACAATTTATTTCATTTTGTTGCTGTTTTAAAATATCTTTGTTCCTTTAATCATCTTTTCCTCTTTTTCATTTTGCATTAGTTTCTTATTGGTTATTCTTTCTTTTATAGCCATCTTCCCTTAATGTCTAATAGTCCTAGGGGTCTATCCATATTAAGAATGACACTGTTGATGAACTTTCCATTGCTCTTAAGGACCAGAATACTTTGCTTCAGAAATTGAAATTTGGCCCTGGCTGGTGTCTCAGTGGTTAGAGCACAAGCTCGGCATATGGATTTCTCTAGTTCAATTTCTGGTGGGGTACACAGGAGAAGCAACTATCTGCTTCTCCCCTTCTCCCTCTTCCTGTCCTATAACCAGTGGCTCGATTGGTTCGGGCATGGCATGGCCCCAGGATAGCTCCATTGGAGCACATCAGCCTCAGGTGCTAAAAATATTATAGCTTGGTCCTCGAGCATCAGCCCCAGGTGGGGTTTTTGGGTAGATCCCGGTTGGGGTGCATGTGGGAGTCTGCCTCACTATTTCCCCTCCTCTCCTCCCAAAAAAAGAAAAGAAAGAAAAAAAAGGAAAGAAAAGAAAAGAAAAAAATAAAGCAAATTTTGATCCTGGTCTTTATGACTGAAGAGTTCTAAATACCATATTGAGAAAGGGCATTTCATTGGGTTGCTGATTTGGTTCTCTTGAGCCCTTTATTTCAATTTCAAATTTTCCTTTAAGATTTTTAGAGACTACATGGATTCAGATGACTTTGTGTCAAATTGAGGTGGGGTGGCAATTAGGGATCAATTAAATACTTCCATAGTGAGGAATTACATTTATGTCCATTAAAATCCTCATTCCTACTACGATCTTCCATCACACATGTGATATTCCAAGACCAATGGACCTCAGAAATTTTGCTGGTTAAGACATCTTTTTTCTCAATAGTAAATTCTACCTGAATTGCCAAGCTTTCTGCACCTGTTATAAGCTCCTTCTAACTGGTGTTCTATATTTCAGAAATCTTATGAGTTCTTTTATCCAGACTCCCATTTTTGAAACCTTGTAGATTGTACCTCTCTTCGATTCTTCTAATATAATTTTATATGGTCTTTGAAGAAAGAGAATTTAAGTAAATGAGCTAACTTTGACATCTTGCTTCTTCATAAAATTGATTTAATTCCATATACACAACCATTATTCTTGACTATAAAAGAATAAGTCTCTCATTTCTCATAGTAAAGAGCAAAAAAAAAAAAAAAGAAAAGAGTAGTAAACATAAAATTTCAACAAGCATCTGCTACTAGTATTTCAATAAATATTTTTTAGATATTTTGTCTCTATATGCCTTTCTATGCTTCTCTTTAATATATTACTATCACTATATGTATTTACATACTATTTATGTACACACATTTATGTGTTTCATGCTTATATATCATACATTTAAAAATATAATGCCATACATATTTTTCATATACATGAAATCATTAAATTATAAAAGTAGGAAGATTAAAAATCAGTAATTTAATAGACTATCTCAAGAAGAAAATTTTAAAAAAGAAGAAACTCAAAAGCCAATAAGTTAGCCAAAGAAAAAGTGAAATAATAAAAATAGAGGTATCAATGACAGAAAAAATAAACAATTGTGTGACTCAACAGAGACAAAATACCGATCTTTGAAAAGAATAATTATATATATGTGCCTTCCCATGTTGCTTAACAATGTAAAAGAGAGGAAAAAAAACAAAAAATAAGGAAGATAAAGGAGGAAAGAAAACAAAAAAAAGTATCTATAGATACAGAAAGTATTTTAATATGTATGAGAGAATAAAATAATATGCCAGTAACCAGGTAAATTTAGGAATAATAAAACATACATATATATATTTTCTAATATATATATTACCTATTCGGTTGTGATTCAAGAGAAAATGTAGAAAACTTGATCAGTTATAAAAATTGAATACATTTTACCATTAATCAAAAA
Source organism: Saccopteryx bilineata (assembly GCF_036850765.1). Classification (NCBI taxonomy): domain Eukaryota; kingdom Metazoa; phylum Chordata; class Mammalia; order Chiroptera; family Emballonuridae; genus Saccopteryx; species Saccopteryx bilineata. The sequence continues at coordinate 125,548,335 of NC_089502.1, read as the reverse complement.
TATAATTCTTAGTTCCAGAACACATCAAAGTCCTCCTGTCCGAAAGAATTATACAGGCTTGTTTTAAAAGTAAGTGTGCAATCTCAGTAAGTCAAACATTTGGCTGTGTGTAAGGTCATATAGCCATGCCAGGATTTCCAGCTTCAGCTTTTCTATGCATTGACATTATTTCATGGAGTGCATATAAATGAGTTAAAGTTCTTCATCAAATGCAAAGTAAACCAATTATATTTTATTTTGTCTGTTCGACACAACAGGTTTATTATATTTACATATATTATTTCACTTGCTATGTTTGGGATTTCTTTTCTCATATTATTTTTATATTTCCTTGCTATGCATTTGTGGTATGAGATTTAAACAAAACATAATGTAAATTTTTAACCTAGCACATTTCACTTTTTTGTTTCTGTCTGAAGGATTTTCAGAACCAATTCTGCAGTTCAACTTGAATATTCTAAGGATATATGATGTGTATTTTTCTAGAGTAACTTTATTTCTGCTCTTTCATAGTATTTCCTTATTTAGATATACTTCCCATGTTGCATTAATAGACATTTATTTATTTAAATTTATATATATATATGGATAGATAGAAGATAGATATGTTTAATGTACTATTATTGTAAGCCACCACATATAGTACTTATAATAATAATAAAAAAGAGTAAAATGAAACTCAAAAGTCAGAAACCTAGACTCAGAGGAAACTTAGAAAAACATTTTTTTAAGTAAGCACTTTTATATAGAAAATGTTTCTAATTACATTTTTAACCTACTTAGTCCAGAACCTTAGTAAATCACCTGACTTTTAATAGCAAACTTTTTAAAAATTATTATCTTATTTTTTTTACCTTTACTAAAAAGATTTTTTATAATCTATTGCTCAACAATTAGTGTGAAATGATGAATAACTTTTTCTGTGATTTTTGTCTAAATTAAAAAATGTAAACATTAAAAATTCTGTGTAAACATTATATATGTCTGTGTTTCTGCACATGTGCATTATTACAAGAGGTATTTTCACATAGTAAAAACAGTATTTTTATAATCTTATGACATTATGGTTTAGGCTTCAACTCTACATTTCCTTATTTTTACACTATTAAACTTGAGCGTATGCAATTGAATGAAATCATCCCAATTATTTGATACTCCCTTATTTTTAAAGAAAAATGCTTATAAAAATTACTACATACAGTAGGCTGCCAAGAAAAATCTAAGTTTTACTACTCCCTTTCTTGATTTATGTAGTATTATGCTTTTTATCATTTTCAATTATTTCAATAATGTCTTTGGCAGAGTGTTTTACTAAATAATACACGATTCACAGTGATAGAATGGATCCTATAAGTGTGACTATATTCTCTGATGTGTTTTCTGATTAAGGATGTTTGACAAACTGTGTCTCAGCTATGGTGCAACCCACAGGCATTTCTGTTGTGAGAAGCAAATGACAACATCCCTAATGGTAAAAAGCAACATGGTGCCTGTGTTTCCCCGGCAGTAGAGCTTTTATCGCTAACACTCAGAGGTCACAGAAAATGACATCCCAATTCAGAATGTACAAATCCAGCTTTCTCAGGGCAGAACCCACAGTAAATATAGGCCAATATATGAAGCACAATGGAGTAACATAAAAACTGCTGTTGGGCTCTGGAAAATTATATGTTATCTCCAGCTGTTAATTGCAGGTTGGTGTCTTTTGTTTTAATTCCAGAGATGTGCAGAAGTAGAACCCTTTATTAAGCTTATCCAGAATCAATCCATGAACATCCCAATTACATGTTGTTTCTTGGTAGGAAGTCAGGTTGAACTAAGTAAGGAACGCTTACCAGTAATGTGTCACAGGATATAAAAAGAGATGCATGCCAAAAGCATGATCTCCTGTGCTGCATGGATTATTCTCCTTAGTCTATTTCTTCACTATTATAAGCAACTGCCTTAATTACGTCATAAATATGAGTAAACTTTTTATCTATATTTTGAGTCTCACCAACTACTATTTTGTAATTTGAAAACTTCTTCCACTATTTCATTCCTATGATATAAGAAATAATTCCTTTTGGTGCCTTGATGAGCATTTTATTTTAAAGCATTTTAATTTCCATTGGCCACCTGGGGTCTAATTCACCAAGAAGCAAAATGAGTAACTTCCACTTCTGCTTTTAAAATATGTAAAAAATGTTTGTGCGAGTCAAAGAGGAGTACACGTTTGCCCCTCTACATGTTGTTTTTATCACCTGAAACATCAGGCATTTTAATGTGAAAACCTGTTGTAGTTTAAAATGTAAACATCGTTACCTATGGAATTGTTTGGTCCCATAAAACAAAACTAAACAAAACATGATGTTAATGTTAATGCATTTATGGATTTAAAGGATCGATAAAAATACTTGCCAGAGAAGTAAAATGAATACAGAATGACTCACTGAGTAGATGAACTCAACAGTCTTTCCAAATAGTTTTCATGAATTTTACATAAAGATTAAATTTGACAAAATAAAATTATCTAAAAAATAAAGTAGAGACTATGGGGCCTGGCTGGTTAGCTCAGTCAGTTGGATCATGATTCTGAAACACCAAAGTTGCGGGTTCGATCCTGGGTCAGGGTACACACAGGAAGCAACCAATGGATGCACAACTAAGTGGAACAACGAACAAATGCTACTCTTTCTTTCTTATTTTCTCTGCCTCTCTAAAATCAATCAATAAATACTTTTTAAAAGAGAAAAATACTCTAAAATAGAGTCTATGAAGAAACAGTTCATCAAGTTGATATAATAGTACCATAAGCTCTAATTGCTTGCTTCTGTTTTTTTCACATTTATTGAGTGTCATACATTTTATTTATGTTTGGAACCTATTTATAAGCCTTACCAATTTAGTATTTTATATTTCTTAATTATTACAGAAATGTCCATGTTTTATTGATATAGAATAGTAGGAATCTATATGCATTTCCCTAGAATTTGAATTTCTAATATATATATGAAATTGATTTCTCATCTAAGTTTACTGTGAAAGAAGTTTCATGTATGCATCTATAAGAATGAGTCGGCACTCGAACTCCAGGTGTGTAGGCTTCATTAGAGGAGAAAGACTTGCCAGGGCACTTCTCCAAAAGAAGGGCCCCAAAAACAGACTGAGGTAAAACTTTACAGGGTTTCGGATAGCCTCAAGCAAGGGTGTGCTGGTATGTTTGGCTTGCTAGAACACTCCTCTTTAGGGTGATTGACCAGCTTCCTGGAATTCCTTTGTCCCAGAGGTGATTGTCCAGTAATTAAGGGTGGGGTCAGGCAGCCAAGTGGAACAGCAAAAGGGCAGTTGTAATTCATGTATCTATCAGTATCCATACATGATTTCACAATTTGATCATAAAAGGGAACTCAGTAAAGTTGAGGGGGCTACTATAAATGAGATATATGTTCTTTGTGCAAAGAAACAGATGAGATTATACTAATACAAGCTGAAGCCAAAACTTTATCACATGCATACTTTTCCATTGGGAAATTGTGGGAGATGAGATCTTACAAACATTATGTGATAAGAAGAATAAATCTTTCAGAGATAATATAGCTTATAGGCTTTCAAAGTAGTCAAATTAAATAGTCTTTTCTGAGGCCTGTAACTACATTTCAAATGCACTGTCTTTTTCTTTTTTCCCAAAGCCAGAACTGGATCACTGTCCTCATATTTCTTACCTGGGACTGCCTGCATTTGATCTGCAGTTTGCAGATCCAGAAATGAGCTTTCTCTGGTCTCTGTTAAATGACAACAAAGCCAAATCTTCATGTGTTCATTATTCTTCATTTTCTGCCTAAGAAAACAGATTTGAGCAGATTCTGGATGTAAGCAGATTCTTTTAATTTCTGAGATTTGCAATAGCTGGGTCTTTTCTGAATAAAGAGACTGGAGTTCAAGCCACAGAAATGTTGACGTGAAACTTTATAACATTCAAAGGCTATTTAAAAACAATCTAATGAGGCTTAATCTAAAATAAGATAAAATGTCAGGATTCAATCAGGATTTAATTACTCTGTGCAGGTACGATAAAATGCCAAGTGGATAGAAAATTATATTTACTTTATATTTTAGCAGAAGACAGACAAGAGAGTTATATTTTTAGATATCATTCAGTTAGCTTCTGGTTCAGCATAACCAAAAAATGTTCCTAATATTCTGAACTTTTAGAAATGAGATCAGCTCTGTAACAAGTTTAAAATTACTAGAATTTATATATCCCAGCACTACCTGCATTACTGTACATGTGACTTCTGTTTGTAAATGGAATATGAACCCCTCCCACAATTAGGATTCTTGCAATGACATTCACTCATACATTTATTCATGAGAGAAACATTCCTTAAGCAATTTGGAATGGGCCACATGCTGTGATAGGCCTTAAAGAGACAGATGTGGATAGGACATAGTTCCTGATTTTCAAATGCTTAGGACTGAGGAGAGAGATTAACAAAGAGAGAGTCTCAGAAGAGTGTGAAAACCTCAGTTCAAGTAAGAACTAAATAGTAGAAAAGTACATGAGAAGATAGGCAACCCAGCTAGAATGACTCAGAGAAAGTTTCTTTGAAGAGGTTATAGAAGGTACTGGGCAAATGTGATTGTGAAATTTGTATTTTTTGAGTTTGCTTACTTTTAGTGTTAAACAATGGCATTGGGCAGCGCCAGGTATGTGATCTGTGAAATTTCAAATTACGTTCCTGCTTGGGAAGGGCCATTGTCTTGCTAATGTTTGCTGTACAAGAGATTTTTGCACCAGAAAGTTTTGAAAAGAGGAGAAAGAGGAGAGAAGGGAGGAGGCCATGATTCTCCAGAATGAGAGCAGAGAGAATGGAGTGTGCAGAAGAAGCCACTTTGTGAAGAAAATTTGAAGACAGAGATGAGGAACAGCATTTGTGAGCTCCAATGAGACTGGTGGGGCCTTTGATTCTAGGAGAAACCACCAGAGATTTGTCTGGTTGTGGAACCAGAGAATCTGTCAGTGGTTTTGCGAGCCCTGAGTGAAAGGGAAGTGGTTTTTCCCTGTGTGATTGCTCGTGAGCCAGTGTGAGACTTGAATAAAGGAATGGCCCACCATTTTTTGGCTCCACTGTTTCTTTACCGCCAGTCTGAATCTAATGGGAACCTGCATGTGAATAGTACGATGGTGGTGAATAGTGGCTGTACAGAAGGTCAAATAATAGTTAATTACACAAACAGTAAAAGATGCTGCAGAGAAAATACAGTGTGTCCTGTAAAGTCATGGTGCACATTTGACTGGTCACAGGAAAGCAACAAAAGACGACAGAAATGTGAAATCTGCACCAAATAACAGGAAAACCCTCCCAGTTTCTGTAGGATGATGTGGCAGCATGTGCGCATGCGCAGAGGATGATGTAACACTGTGTATACAGCAGAGCAGCCCACGGCCATGCCAGTCGAGAGGTGGACGGTACAGAGGAAAGTTCAGTGTGTTCTGTGGCTTGCTAAATTTGAATCCGTGACCAAAGTGCAACGTGAATATCGGCGTGTTTATAACGAAGCGCCACCACATAGGAATAACATTACTCGGTGGGATAAGCAGTTGAAGGAAACCCTGTTCTGGTAGGCCATCAGTCAGTGACAAGTCTGTAGAGGCTATACGGGATAGCTACCTAAGGAGCCTTAAAAACTCTGTGCGTGAGCCCACATTGAACTGCACTGAATACGTATGAAACTGGGAGAGTTTTCCTTTGATTTGGTGCAGATTTCACATTTCTATCGTCTTTCCTTGCTTTCCTGTGACTGGTCAAAAGTGCAACATGACTTTACGGACACACTGTATACCAGTTAGAGAGAGTAGCATGAATAAAAGCCCCACAATGTAAGAATCGCACAAGACATTTTGAAAATGCAAAAAACAAACTAAACTACATTGTTCTTGGACAGAACAGGAACCTACATATGAGTGGGTTAGAGTCTTGGTGGAGCTATTAGTAAAGTTCTGTATGACTTAAGGTTTGGACAGTAACAAAGAAAAGTAATTACAATATTTCATAGCAAATAACTTAAAACAGCAGAGAACACTGAATATTAGCAATTTTATAATATATAAACATGTTTAAGTAGAACTAATTGATCTCACTTTTGTATTTACAATATTTATATACAACTTCAATGTGAGTAATCACTGTGTGAGTTTAAGAGACCTAAATTTCACATATATTTCTGCTATTCACAAATACTGTTTTTAGGGAGGGAAAAATTTCCTCCTACCCCTCTTGGTTAGTTTGGCTGGTTTAATAATTAAATTAATACAAGACAGATTAAAAAGAAAAAAAATTAATTTTGCATGTTCAGAGGTCTCATAAATATGGGACTTAATAAGTGACCAAAGCAGGCTGTTGATATACTTTTTAGATAAAAAAACAAACAAACAAAAATAAAACAATAAATTTCTGAAGAACTGACAAGACAAAGAGATTTAGGCTTGCATACAGAAAAGAGGTTGAAGCTTAGACAAGTTATATAAAATTATATAAACTGCCCAAATTCACAGAGCTAACAATGGCCAGAGATGGAATGCACACTCTGTAAGGTATTTTTCCCCACCTAGAAGGAAGGAAGGAGAGTAGCCACCAAGTGTGGAATAGTAAAGGCTTTATTCAGAGCGTTTCTCAAATGAGATTTACTGGCCTGGAAGATGGAGGTCAGGAAAATCACGCATGCAGAGACTGCATGGGCAAATTTAAAGGAGTCCTCTAGGGAAGTTGGGCTAATATGACGTATCTCACTGGCTGACAGTCAGTCGCTTTTTTTCCCAAGGACTTCTAGGAAGTTCTTTTGGCATGCTTGGTTGTGGGCTGTCCTAGCCAAAGTTCCCGGGTTCCTCACGTGACCTTCCCCCATTATTCACCAGTCTTACACACTCTACCTTTCTTGCTTGCAAAAACTGTGACTTTCCAATTGTTGGGCAGATAAGATATATTATATTTTGCTCACTCTATTAAAAATGGCCACTGCCCACATGGGGCAGCTGACTGCCTTCTTGCTTGGAAAGGGGCTTGCTTATACTGATGTGTGTTGGAGGAGGGCTTTCATGCCAAAAAGTTTTAAAAGGAGGAGCTAGGAGGCCATTTTGGAGATCACGTTGTTCCAAGGGAGAGATAAGAGGCCATATGGGGGAGAGGAGGCAGCCAAAATGAAGGCAAAGAGGTGGAAGCCTTTGATTCTAGGAAAACTTGGATGAGTCAGTGGCTTTGGGAGCCCTGAATGGAAAGGGAAGTGTTTTCTGCTGTGTGTTTTTACTTGCTTGTTGAGTGTGAATAAGGAACATGGACCGCCAGTTTTCAGCTCAATTGTTTCTCTACGATCTGTCCCAATTAAATGTGATCCTACAGGGGCAGCTTTGACGGTGGCTGCAGCTACTGGTCATACACCAGTATGCCAGCCTTAGTAGGAATAACACTTGAGTATATGCCCAGATCACCTTCCTGGTTTAACTCAATCATTTCATCTGCTCCAAGGATCCCTAATCACACAGCCAGTCTGTACTACATTATCTGTGATAGAATGCCTGGTACACAGTGCTTCTGCAGGTTAGTGGAATCAAGACATAATCTCTGAAAAAAAGTTAGGTGTTTACTTTCCTGGATCCGTGTTGTGTAAAGTCAGACAAAGTATAAGCCTGCACAGACAATTTATAGAAGTAGTAAGAAAGCAAACTTCAAAGTGATGAGTCCAAGGATAGAGGATTCTGAGTCACTGGGTCAGAAGAGCCCTTCAGAAAAAAACCTAATGGCATCCAGATTATTCCACTAGAGTGAAAATGCTCTAACAGCACCCCAGGCAGCCCGGAGTTTTGTCTTCAGGTCCCCGCTACTGTTTTGTTGGGTCTACCATCTCAGCAAGCATTACCCAAGTTAAGTGGGAGCTTTAGTCCTGCCAGATTCTCTAAAAATATATATATAGCCTATGGGCAAAAAATAAGTTTGGGAAAATTTCCCCTATTTTCCTTTTAGCAATTCATAGAAAGTCAAATTATATATTTTAAACAGAGCATTTCCTAAACACTTTTGACCACTGAGTTATTGCTTTTTTTCTAGTAGTGCCCATTAACCTACAGAAACAATTTTCTGAATAATACACATTGGAAAATTCTATATTTGAACAATGATTTACAGTTTTTTTTCACCAACTAGAGCCCTTCTTTTATTTTTCACACTTAGATCTCATGTTTTGAAAATGATTTTCACTGGTGTTCTTAGAAAATTTATTTAAATAGTATTGTTAGACATTTCGAAATGCTGGCAGGGGACAAATTCCACAGACCTTCATTACTCTTTATAGAGTTTTCTTGAGTTACAGATTTGAAACTGGGATTCACTATTCTAATAAGAGATCGCTAAAGATGATTCTATTCACTGCCATTATACTTAGTTTTTTCATGGTTAGAAAATCATTGCCCTATCTTTACCATGTTTCAATAAGCCTATATGAGGAGCCACTGAGCCACTTCATCCACAGGTGTTGTAAGGTACCAAAAACTACAGAATTAATATTTTAAGAGGCTTGGAGAACATTTTATTAATTTGGGTTAAGGTGTGCAGAGAAATTGTGAGAGTAGTCTCTGTACTGTGTGATTGGCATAACCAGGATGGCCCTTGGCACTGTATTGTAAATGCAAAGGGAAGGAAAACATGGATTCCCAGACATTCTACCACACCTGTGAGGAAAAGGGGTGAATGGCTAGCCAGGTGCAGGAAGAGAAAAGCCAAAATAAACCTTTTCTTATAGCAATGAGCCATTTGCGGGCATTTGTCCCCACAGAAACTACCTCTCCTATGTAAATGCATGTGGTTAACACGTGTGATTCTGGACAGAGAGATGGCAGATAAAAACTAGGAAACATAGGAATGTCTTTTAATACTTAAAGAGACACCTTTCTACCATTGTGTTGACTTGTAAATTTTCTCCAAAATGATGTATGGCTTGCAAATTGAACGTGGTCCTATCATGTTAAAGGACATATGACTATAACCAATAGTGGTAAAGTGCTCCTAATTACAATTTTTGCTTCTGTACTTCTCACTTACAAAACTATAAAAACTAGGTAGAACAAAGGGCCGGTGCGCTCTCCCTCAGATTTCTGTTGGAGCTGCTGCGGCTTGGCCAAGCTCGACAATAAAGCTTTGATGTGTAAACGATGGACCTTGTTCCTGTCTTCCATGTTTTGGGTCCCTCCGAATTTGGCTTAACACTATACAGGCATGAGAACACTGCAGTTTTTAATGTGACTAAGAGTTCCCCAGGGGTGTCCTTGTTCTGAGCAGGTGAATCAATGTGGACATGAGGGGCTTAATCTTAATCTTCACCTGGTAATTGATAATTTAGGCTCCCTGTCCTTCCTGCTAGCTTGGTCTAAGCCTGGAGGTATGGCCAACATCTGTCTTAAGTGAATCTTACACAAATGATGAAGAGGACTTTTCACGGTATCCATTATTCAGTTTACAGGAAAACCTTTATCTTGGATATAAAACTTTTGATGGAGTGTAAAGCCAGGATCCGCCATCATGGCCATTCACATGCAGGTTTGCATTGGATTTGGACAGTCGGTAAAGAAACCATGGAGCCAAAAACTGGTGGGCCATAGCCTTTAATCCTACCTTGCACCCGGCGGGCAAGTAAAAATACACACTGGGCTCCAAAACCCAGTCACACTCAGTGCTCACAAAGCCACTGACTTATCCGAGTTTCCTAGAATCAAAGGTTTCTAACTCACCAGACTTATTCTCCTCAGTTCCCCATCTCCTTCCTTATCCCAGATACAAACACTACACACACTGGCATCTCACTCAGCACTCCACCATCTTGGCTGCTTCTCCTGGCCTACTCCATGTGGCCTTTCTCTGCTCTCCTCTGCTCTCTCATGCTAATCTCAGGAACCAAGAGCGCAAACTCTCGTTCCGTCCCCATTTTATAGTGTAGAAATCCAAACCCTTAATCCAATATACATAACAGGGAAGTCTCTAATACAAAGTCACTTCTATGAGGTATGATAAGATTGTACCACCTCACACCAAAAAGGGTGGGACAGGCTTAATCCCAAAACCAAGCCCCAGGCTGCAACGATCCTGTCTGCCTCCAACACACATTAATATCACCTGGGCGACGGCATCTTTAACAAAGTGAGCATAATACATTTTATCCGCCCAACATGGAGTCTTACATTTTTCTGTGTCCCAGTTTTGAAAATAGGGATGACATGTCTGAACATGCAATATAAGGGAACAGGGTCTTGCCACCCCCAAAATATTTCTTTTTGGCATGAGCCTTATTTTAGGCTGAAAGGTTTAAGAAACAACAAGCTCAAGAAGGTTTTTTTTTTAAACCTCCCCCTTAACTGACTAAACAAATCTAGATAGAGGGTATGCTACAGGAAGAGAGTTATTATCAGAAGAAACTACAAAGAATACTCTGGATGTGGGAGGCTGGTGGGGGGGTGTTGGGCAGATAAAATGTATTATGCTCACTTTGTTAAAGAGGCCGTTGCCCAGGTGATATTAATGTGTGTTGAGAATTATTGTAGCCTGAGGCTTGGTTTTGGGATTAAGCCTGTCCCACCCTTTTTGGTGTGAGGTGGTACAATCCTATCATGCCTCATAGAAGTGATTTTGTATTAGAGACTTCCCCATTATGTATATTGGATTAAGGGTTTGGATTTCTACACTATAAAATAGGAACGAAGCGGGAGTTTGCTCTCTTGGTTCCTGAGGTTAGCATGAGAGAGCAGAGAGAATAGAGCCAGCAGCGGGAGGAGGCCACGTGGAGAAGGCCAGGAAAAGCAGCCAAGATGGCGGAGTACTGAGTGAGATGCCAGTTTGTACAGTTTGTATCTGGGATAAGGAAGGAAATGGGGAACTGAGGAGAATAAGGCTGTTGAGCTAGAAACCTTTGATTCTAGGGAACTCGGATAAATCAGTAGCTTTGTGAGCACTGAATGTGACTGGGTTTTGGAGCCCAGTGTGAATTTTTACTTGCCCGCCGGGTGCAAGCTAGATTAAAGACTATGGCCCACCAGTTTTTGGCTCCATGGTTTCTTTACCGACTGTCCGAATCCAATGCGAACCTGCATGAGCCAGGCAGCTCTGATACTGGCCATGGCCCTGCCTCCTGGCTTTACAGGGGGGTTGGGCAGGGCTTGCTGGTTCACAGACCCCTCTGTGTCCCTTTGTCTCTGCATTGCAGAATAAACACTTGTTCACTGTTGGGCAAATGAGTTTGTAAGATTTGTATTTTTTGAGTTTGCTAATTTTATTGTTGACAATGGTGTTGGGCAGCCATGTGTGTGCTTGCCCTGAGAGCAGGGCAGTTGATTGCAAATTGCTGACTGTACTCCTGCTTGGGAGGGACCATTGTTTTGCTAATGTTTGTTGAAGGAGGGGTCTTTGTGAGCCCAGGCAGTTTTGTAAGGAGAGCTCAGAGAATGCAGAGTCTTGAAGAAGAAGCCAGTTTTGCAGAGAGAGAGCAGAAGTTGTGCAGATGGGGAAACAGAGCTGAGGAGCTTTGTGAGCTCTGCTGAGACTGGTGGGGCCTTTGATTCTAAGAGGGACTGTAGAAGATTCTAATGGTTGTGGAATCAAAGAATGTGTCAGAGCTTTGGGAGCTCCGAATAAAAGGGAAGTGTATTCTCTGTGTTCACTCGTCAGTGGTGCGAGACTTTAATAAAGGCATGGTGTTGGTCAAATAAGTTTGTAAATATGATATATAGGTTTTCTCGCTTATAGTTTGCATTGGGTGTGGGGGACAGGCTGTAAGCAGGCAGGGTTGTTATATGCTAAGGCTTAGTTTTAAGACTCAGCCTTTCCCACCCAAGTGACTTTGTATCAGAGACTTCCTTGTTTGTATATTGGATTAAATGTTTTGATTTTTCTGCTGAAGGCCCGTGGTCAAGGCACATATGAGAAAGCAATCAATGAACAACTAAGGTGTTGCAACGAGAAACTGATGATTGATGCCTCTCATGTCTCTCCTTTCCTGTCTGTCTGTCCCTATCTATCCCTCTCTCTGACTCTCTCTCTGTCCCTGTAAAAAAAAAAAAAGATTGAAAGGTTTTGATTTCTACACTATAAAATGGGGCAGACTGGGAGCTTGCTCTCTCTTGGTTCCTGAGATTAGCATTAGAGAGGAGAGCAGAGAAAGTTCATGTGGAGGAGAGAAGAAGCAGCCAAGATGGTGGAGTGCTGAAGGAGAAGGCAGTTTGTGCAGAGAGAAGGAGATGGGGACCAGAGGTGAATAAGGCTGGTGAAGTTGAAAACTTTGATTCTAGGAAACTCGGATAAGTCAGTGGCTTTGGGAGCCCTGAATGGAAAGGGAAGTGTTTTCCTACTGTGTGTATTTCTTGCCCGCCAGGTGCAAGCTAGAATTAAAGAAAATGGCCCACCAGTTCTTGGCTCCTTTGTTTCATTACCGTCTGCATGGGCCATGTGGCTGTGATGGTGGCTGGGGCTACTGGCTTTACAAATAAATGGCTCACCATTTTCTGGTCTTATTGTTTCTTTATTGTCTGTCTGAATCCAATGTGAACCTGCATGGCCACAACGGCAGTGGCTCGTGGCCTTACACTTAACAAACACTTGTCCTTCTATCTCTATGTGGATTTCTTTCCTGCACTTTGAAGGCTCAGACTCCCACCCCCTTCTTCTTAGTTCTGGATGGCACATACGTCTCAACAGCCTGGTTGTCTGTGGACCTCATTTTCTTATGGAACTCCCACATGTATAAAATTAAACTTGCTTTTCTCTTCTTAATTTGTCTCACATCAATTTAATTATTAAACTAGCCAGGAGAACATAAAAGGAGATTTACTATCTGTTGGTCAAATAAGTTTGTAAACTTGATATGTTATATATATTTGCTCACTTACAGTTTGCATTTGGTGTGGGAGACAGGCTGTAAGCTGGCAAAGTCCTCATAGGCTAAGGCTTAGTGTTAAGACCAGGGGTCCCCAAACTACAGCCCGTGGGCCGCATGTGGCCCCCCAAGGCCATTTATCCGGCCCCCGCTGCACTTCTGGAAGGGGTACCTCTTTCATTGGTGGTCAGTGAGAAGAGCATAGTTCCCATTGAAATACTGGTCAGTTTGTTGATTTAAATTTACTTGTTCTTTATTTTAAATATTTTATTTGTTCCCGTTTTGTTTTTTTACTTTAAAATATGTGCAGTGTACGTAGGGATTTGTTCATAGTTTTTTTTATAGTCCAGCCCTCCAATGGTCTGAGGGACAGTGAACTGGCCCCCTGTGTAAAAAGTTTGGAGACCCCTGGTTAAGACTAAGCCTTTCCCACCCTTTTAATACTAAGATCTTTTTAAACTAAGCTTTTGCCCACACTCTTGACTGTTGCATGATGTGGGGTGGTGCATTTTTATGAGAAATCCCATTTATGCCTCAGATAAGTGGCTTTGTATCAGAGACTTCCATCTTTGTATATTGGCTTAAAGGTTTTGATTTCTACACTATAAAATGGGGCAGACCAGGTGCTCACTTGCTCTCAGTTCCTGAAATTAGCATTGCATAGGAGAGGTAGCCAAGATGTCAGAGTGCTGTAGGAGAAGCCAATTTGTGCAGAGTTTGTGCAGAGAAAAGGAGATGGAGAACAACGGTGAATAAGGCTGGTGAGGTAGAAAACTTTGATTCTAGGAAACTCGGATAAGTCAGTGGCTTTGGGAGCCCTGAATGGAAAGGGAAGTGTTTTCCCACTGTGTGTATTTCTTGCCCGCTGGTGTGAGGTAGGATTAAAGCTAATGGCCCACCAGTTCTTGGCTCCATTATTTCATTACTGTCTGTCTGAATCCAATGTGAACCTGCACAGGCCAGGTGGCTGTCATGGTGGCCATGGCTACTGGCCATACGCTATCATACTTTAATGTACATCCACCACACTATCATTAAATTCTGTTTTTAAACTTTTATTAAATTATCATGATCAAGAGGTATTTTAAAAATTTTCTGAAAGATGGAAAAAATTACATTCATTTTGCTCTCTTCACTAACTGGTTGGTGTTAAATGTTAATTTATTGCCATTCACAAAAGTGTCACACAGTTATTATCTGATAAGATAAAATTTTGTTTCCTTGAATTGTGAGTTATTTGATTTGACTTATTTACTTTCCAATTTCATTATGTCTTAGTTATAAGAAACTAAACCTGTTATAGGAAAATTGTCATGCTGCCCATCACTGCACACCATTTGGGGCCCTTTTGTTTTGTCTGTTCTTGTTTTCTACATGTATATGTTTGTAGACTTGTGACCAAAGAGATATAGAGTACTTGCTCTTCTTAATGCTGATGAAGAAGAGGCAGAACTTGAGACCCCAAAATCTACCTCTTTAGCATAAGGATTATTTTAGGCTAGTTATTTTTTTGTTTGTTTGGTTTTTATAATTTATTTTTTTAAAGAGACAGAGAGAGACAGATAGGGACAGACACACAGGAATGGGGGGATGAGAAGCATCAATCATTAGTTTTTTGTTGCAATACCTTAGTTGTTCATTGTCTGCTTTCTCATATGTGCCTTGACTGTGGTCCTTCAGCAGACTGAGTAAACCCTTGCTCGAGCCAGCGACCTTGGGTCCAAGCTGGTGAGCTTTTGCTCAAACCAGATAAGCACGCACTCAAGCTGGCGACCTCGGGGCCTCAAACCTGGGTCCTTCGCATCACAGTCTGACGCTCTATCCACTGCGCCACTGCCTGGTCAGGCTAGGCTAATTATTCTTTAGGACTGCAAACATACAGGAAAAGTTTTGAAAACTGAGTAGAAGTTTTCCTTTTTTAAGAGACTTTTACATTTTTTAAGAAAAAGAAAAAACAGGCCCAAGATGGAGTAACTCATCCCCAGAACTACAATGCAAGACTTAATTGCAAGTTCAGCTTTCCCAGGAATGTGACCTTAAACCTGAATCTGTCTGGAACTTCCTGATCAACACCAGTAAGATAATCTGCCTGATAAGGCCCCTGTTGTCCTTCCCCTATAGAAAGGTGCCCTTGACTGAAATAATCCTTTTTTCTTTTGCTAATAACTTAACCTGCCCAGTTTCTACCTATAAAACCTTCCATTTAGTACTTCTCAGAATACCTCTGTATTTACTAGCTGGGATATTCATGATTCAGGATACTACAATAAAGCCAATTACAGTTTTAAATTTCTTCCGTTGAATTTTTGTTCTTTAACACATTTATAAAGTAAATCTCCATTTGTAATGGTATTTCCCTTTTCGTACCAAGAAGAGAAATGTTAGTGTAGGTAACCAGTTAGTATTATTAAAGAAAGGGAGCAAATGGAATCAGACATTAAGCCTAATTGTTGGGCA
This sequence comes from Saccopteryx bilineata, assembly GCF_036850765.1. Lineage (NCBI taxonomy): Eukaryota > Metazoa > Chordata > Mammalia > Chiroptera > Emballonuridae > Saccopteryx > Saccopteryx bilineata. The sequence continues at coordinate 125,532,987 of NC_089502.1, read as the reverse complement.
GATAAAATGTATTATGCTCACTTTGTTAAAGATGGCCCTGCCCACGTGAGGCCATCGCCCAGGTAATATTAATGTGTGTTGAGAATCCTTGTAGCCTGGGGCTTGGTTTTGGGATTGGGCCTTTCCCACCCTTTTTGATGTGGGGTGGTACAATCCAATCATGCCTCAGAGAAGTGACTTTGTATTAGAGACTTCCCTATTTTGTATATTGGATTAAGGGTTTGGATTTCTACAATATAAAATGGGGACGGAGAGCGGGAGCTTGTGCTTTTTGGTTCCTGAGATTATCATTAGAAGAGAGAGCAGAGGAGAGCAGAGAAAGGCCACGTGGAGGAGGCCAGGAGAAGCAGCCAAGATGGTGGAGTGCTGAGTGAGATGCCAGTTTTTGTATAGTTTGTATTTGGGATAAGGAAGGAGATGGGGAACTGAGGAGAATAAGTCTGGTGAGCTAGAAACCTTTGATTCTAGGAAACTCGGATAAATTAGTAGCTTTGTGAGCACTGAATGTGATTGGGTTTTGGAGCCCAGTGTATGTTTTTACTTGCCCACCGGGTGCAAGCTAGAATTAAAGACGATGGCCCACCAGTTTGTGGCTCCATTTTTTCCTTACCCACTGTCCGAATCCAATGCGAACCTGCATGGGCCGGGCTGCTGTGATAGTGGCCCTGGCCCTGCCTCCTGGCTTTACACTAATAAACTAGGGAGCTGAATTGGACATTAAGCCTTATTCACTAAGAAGCTGTAGCATTCACAGGCTCCCCAGGGACTGCCACATTCTCTACTAAAGGGATTTAATGGCTAAACAATTCCCAAGTAGCAGAAAGAATCAGTTTTCTAATCTACCTCATGGGATAACTGGCTTGGTAGCCGGGGCTATGGGGGGTGGTAAAGGATGAAACAGTAGGGGAAATTCCTTTGCTAGGCACAGGCATAGTAGAAAACAATACGGTGCAAGGGGAGGTAACTGCATACGCAGTAGAAACCAGGTAACAAGACAAAACTTAGAGGCATGCAAAGTAGAAGCCAAAATGGTGACTACAAAAGGGAGGAATCTAGCCTGGGAAATTCTGGGGAAAGGATCAGATTGGATAAGGGCATAATAACCTGGAAGATCTGGGAAATGGGTTAGATAGGGGTACGCTCAACATAAGCTCGGGAAGAGCGAGGAAAGAGATTTGTTAGTGTTGGGCAGATAAAATGTATTATGCTCACTTTGTTAAAGATGGTGCTGCCCATGTGGAGGCCGTTGCCCATTTGATATTAATGTGTGTCTCTGTGGGCTGTGGGCAGGCAGAATCCTTGTAGCCTGGGGCTTGGTTTTAGGATTAAGCCTTTCCCACCCTCTTTGATGTGGGGTGGTGCAATCCTATCATGCCCCAGATAAGTGACTTTGTATTAGAGACTTCCCTATTTTGTATATTGGATTAAAGGTTTGGATTTCTACACTATAAAATGGGGGCAGAACGAGAGCTTGCACTCTTGGTTCCTGAGATTACTATTAGAGAGCAGAGAGGAGAGGGGAGAAAGGCCACGTGGAGGAGGCCAGGAGAAGCAGCCAAGATGGCGGAGTGTTGAGTGAGAAGCCAGTTAGTGCAGAGTTTGTGCAGAGAGAAGGAAGGAGATGGGGAACAGAGGTGAATAAGTCTGGTGAGCTAGAAACCTTTGATTCTAGAAAACTCGGATAAGTCAGTAGCTTTGTGAGCACTGAATGTGAATGGGTTTTGGAGCCCAGTGTGTGTTTTTACTTGCCCGCTGGATGCAAGCTAGAATTAAAGCTAATGGCCCACCAGTTCTTGGCTCCATTGTTTCTTTACCGACTGTCCGAATCCAATGAGAACCTGCATGGGCCAGGCGGCTGTGATGGTAGCTCTGGCTTCTGGCTTTACAGTTAGCTTGAAAGAAAATCTGTTCTTTTATTATCCCAAGAAAATCTAAACAAAAATTAACCTATGTGTTGGGCAGATAAAATATATCATGCTCACTTTGTTAAAGATAGCACTGCCCACATGGAGCCCTGATATTAATGTGTGTTGGGGGTGGGCTAAAGGCAGGCAGAATCCTTGTAGCCTGGGGCTTGGTTTTGGGACTAAGCCTTTCCCACCCTTTTTGATGCGGAGTGATACAATCCAATCATGCCTCAGAGAAGTGACTTTGTATTAGAGACTTCCCTATTTTGCATATTGGATTAGAGGTTGTGAAGCTACAATATAAAATGGGGGCAGAATGAGAGTTTGCTCTCTTGGTTCCTGGGATGATTAGCATGAGAGAGCAGAGGGATCAGAGCAGAGAGCAGAAAGAGGCCATGTGGCCAGGAGAAGCAGCCAAGATGGTGGAGTGCTGAGTGAGAAGCCAGTTTGTGCAGAGTTTGTATCTGGGATAAGGAAGGAGATGGGGAACTGAGGAGAATAAGGCTGGTGAGCTAGAAACCTTTGATTCTAGGAAACTCGGATAAGTCAGTAGCTTTGTGAGCACTGAATGTGAGTAGGTTTTGGAGTCCAGTGTGTATTTTTACTTGCCCACCGGGTGCAAGCTAGAATTAAAGAAAATGGCCTATCAGTTTTTGACTCCGTTGTTTCTTTACCGACTGTCTGAATCCAATGCGAAACTGCATGAGCCGGGCTGCTGTGATAGTGGCCCTGGCTTCTGGCTTTACACTATGCCTGAGCTTTGTTCTTTAGTGAGTGCTGTCTCTCTGTAGTAGCTGTGAGGGTCTAAGTACAGGCCTAAGCATGGGCCTGGGTACAGCAGTGCAGTGTTGGCCAGAGTACAGCCGGGAACAGAAATTAAGCTAGAAGGAAAGGGACAGCATCTCTGGGCCCTGACTCTGCTTCTGGGCTTGGTAAGTAAGGGCAAATGTGGGTCTGAGGCTCCAGAGGATAGATTTCTTCTATAGAGAGATGAAGCTGAGCCACCGAGTCATGGATGAGACACTGGGCACCTGGGGACAGTCCTTTGTTTTGGCTCCAATAGTCTTACAACCACACCTCATCCTCCTATGTGTGGGTACCCAAAATACTTTCCTCATGACTCTGTGAGAGAATCTTATTTCCACCAGCAACAGAAGGATGACTCTAAAATTTCTAGGAACTCTTAGCAATAGAGAAGGTAAGGGCTTAGATTTGCCTAACAACCACATCCTGTTTACTGTGCTTTTCTTGGTCATCTCCCTTACCTCCTCTCATCCAAACATCTTCCTTTTTTATTATTTTTTATTTTTTATTTTAGCTGGAGGTGGGCCATTTTGGGGAGTTACTGTTTTTCTAGGTTTCTCCCATGTATACAATAGGTAAACATGCTATTAAACTTCTATTCATTTTTCTTCCTTTATCTGTCTTTTCATTATGGGAGAAGGGGTCTTTGTCAAGAACCTGAAAGTATAGAAGGAAAATTATTTTTCTTTCCCCACTGTAAAGCCAGTAGCCATGGCCACCATCACAGCCGCCTGGCCCATGCAGGTTCGAATTTGATTCAAACAGACTGTAATGAAACAAGAAAGCCAAGAACTGGTGGGCCATTAGCTTTAATCCTAGCTTGCACCCAGCAGGAAAGAAATACACACAGTGGGAAAACACTTCCCTTTCCATTCAGGGCTCCCAAAGCCACTGACTTATCCAAGTTTCCTAGAATCAAGGGTTTCTACCTCACCAGCCTTATTCACCTCTGGTTCCCATCTTCTTCTCTCTGCACAAACTGGCTTCTCGTTTAGCACTCTGCCATCTTGGCTGCTTCTCTTCTCCCTTACGTGGCCTTTCTCTATTCCCCTTTAGCATGGGTTCCTCTGCCCCATTTTATAGTGTAGCAATCCAATCCTTTAAGCCAATACGCAAACAAGGAAGTCTCTGATATAAAGTCACTCAGAGTGGGAGTCACTCTTCCTGGGGTTCACATCAAAAGAATCTTCTCAGGGTCCACACTTTTCATTTTTACAGAACTGGAAATTCTCGGTTGTGCTAAGAAAATGTAAGGCTTAGTCTTAAAACTAAGCCTTAGGGTATAACAACCCTGCCTGATTACAGCCTGTCCCCCACACCCAATGCAAACTATAAGGGAGCAAACATATATATCATATTTACAAACTTATTTGACCGACATCCACAATATTTAATGATTACAAAATATTCAACTAATGTTTAGTAACATTCAGAGTTAAAAATCATCAGTGAAAAGGGCACATTCAGGAGTTCAAAAATCATACAAATGAAGGCAGAATATATCTGAAAATAGTTCATCACATGCAATATACTATCTCTGCCTTGGAGAGAAAAAGGTGGAACATTAAATAGTGACAAAGAACAAGACTGATCTATAAATTTAGCTTATATTATGCATGACAATATAAATCTAAATTCTTTGCATTATAATATTCATGTAGCTGCATTTTCATTCAAAATATCTGCATTTTAAAGTATTTAAATATATATTTAGACATAAAGATACTGCTAGGTTGTTACATTTTCTTAGCACAACCGAGAATTTCCAGTTCTGTAAAAATGAAAAGTGTGGACCCTGAGAAGATTCTTTTGATGTGAACCCCAGGAAGAAATTTATCTGCTGAAATAAACTCTTTGTGTTCAACTGAGGACACAGATTTTATAAATATTGAACCCAGTAGCCGCTTGCTGCCAGGGGCTCCTCGCGTACTCTGTATACTGGGAAGATCCTCAGCTTGAACTCTAGGCTTCTGTACTATGCCCCATTTGTTTTCTCTTTCTGAGTCGAGTCACCAGTGCAAGGAAAACTTGGTTTTGTCTTTCTACCAATGGACTGAGACCTGCCCTGTTCAATCAGAACTGCATAATTTGGATACCTCATTTACATAAAAGAGACCTAATTGGGAACCTTGGTAGGGCCTTTGCCATAAAAGATGGCTTCACTTTATCTCCCTGAAACAATTTCTGTTGCTACCTGATTCTTGGTCTCTGGGCCTACAGCTCTTTTTTGCTCAAATAAAATTCATGTTGGTTTACAAAAGTCTCCAAATGACAGCAATACTCCCCTTACAAATACTTAGTAGAAAATAATTATTGTTCTCAACAATTTTTTTTTTTCTGAAGCTGGAAACAGGGAGAGACAGACAGACTCCCGCATGCGCCCGACCGGGATCCACCCGGCACGCCCACCATGGGGCGACGCTCTGCCCACCAGGGGGCGATGCTCTGCCCATCCTGGGCGTCGCCATGTTGCTACCAGAGCCACTCCAGCGCCTGGGGAAGAGGCCACAGAGCCATGCCCAGGGCCCGGGCCATCTTTGCTCCAATGGAGCCTTGGCTGCAGGCGGGGAAGGGAGAGACAGAGAGGAAAGCGCGGCAGAGGGGTGGAGAAGCAAATGGGCGCTTCTCCTGTGTGCCCTGGCCAGGAATCGAATCTGGGTCCTCCGGACACTAGGCCGATGCTCTACCGCTGAGCCAACCGGCCAGGGCTCTCAATAATTTTAATACCTAATCAGTTCTGGGTCTACTTTTGCAAAGCTGCATAGTAAGTGTGAGAGGTAGTCCTGCAATATGTAAGCATCCCACGATATTATTTCCACAGGCCATTAAATATTCCCCTTTTTTTCTGCCATTGAAGTAATTTGCTCACTCTGCTATCTATATATTCTCCTCTTATCCAAGGTTACTCTTTAAAACAAAAGAAAAATATTGAAGCTTTAAATGTATGACTCACGTTCCATTATGTTAGACATGTCAAACATCTTGCAATAGGCCATGTTGAAGATACTGCCAAAACTCTTCTCCCTGAGATGTACATGAATTTACTAGTGTAAAACTTAGTTGGTGTCATTTTAAGGGCCACCTGAATACATCAGGAAATGTGAAATTGGCCTGACATGTGATAGCCAAGAATATCATAAAATAACATCATTTTAGCCATTTTATTTAATTGTGGTGGCACAGTAGAAAAAGTATCGACCTGGAATGCTGAGGTCGCCAGTTTGATACCCTGGGCTTGTCTGGTCAAGGCACATATGGGAAGTTGATGCTTCCTGATTCTCACTCACCCTGCTTCTCTCTTTCTCTCCTCTCTAAAATCAATAAATAAAATCTTTTGAAAAAAAGGAAATATGAAATTTAAAATCATCAGAACAAAATCTCTGGAAGAAATATACCTGTGTTTGATAAATGAAACATGTTTCTCTTTTTTCTTCACAGGAAAAACAAACTATAAGATTTAGTGCAATTCACAGACACCCCTGAATTGGGTTTAAAGCTTAGCATCTGTTTCATGGATGACAGTGGGTTTACCCCCAGGGTGTTGAAAGACTCACATGAACTGACTAGCTTCTCTTTGTTCTGATCTCTATTTATCTTCTCAGGCCCAATTCTCTCCTCCTTCTGCAAAAGACTGAAATTAAGTACTGCTGCATGCACTCGCTAATTTTAGTCATAGCATTCTTCCTAAGATGTGGGGTGGAGAGACTATATTGTGACAAATATTTCACCATCTTCTTCAATCTAAGGATGATAATTTCAGTGTCATTTATAATAGATATGGGAGGTTTAAAAATGTCTCCCTCTTAGCAGCTGTAAAATTGTTATCATAAAATAACATCATTTTAGCCATTTTATTTAATTGCTTTAGAACCAGAAGGAGGAGTTATTTTGATCAGAAAAGAAGAAAAAGAAAAAGATTCTGTGAACTATTCATCTAAGGTTAAAGTTATAGCTGTTAAAAGATACTTAATTTTATATTATTATTTATTGTTCACGATTTATATACTCATTATGCCAACTTGATGCTCAAATATACTTTTTGATGACTAGAATTATAAAATCCTTCAGTGATTTTTACATAATAAATCCAATTCCAAAATTCTCCATATGTTGAGATTTATATTTCCAATTCATGTTGGACAGCACTATTTTTTAAGTCCCTCTCTGATATAATTCTGACCTTTCAGTAGCTGTAAAACCATTTAAAAGGTGTTGATGGTGTCTTGTTTTAGTCTGACCCAGTCACACATTTCTTCTTATTAATATTGACACATATTCTGCATAGTAATGATACAATATAAAAGCATTTGAGTTAAATGAGTGGACTATGAAAATGAAAATGTACAGAAATAATAAAGGAGTGCAGAAGGGGGAGAAGCACTGACTGGTCACATATTGATCTAAATAGTCTTATCTGCTCCCAGGTTTCAGTTCAGTTATTCCACAAGTATAGTATTTACAGTAATACAAGATAAGTGCATGGGATTCACTGGTAATAATGGTAGAAACCTTCCCAAAGACCTTAGAGTCCACAAAATAGCATACAAGGTTAAGGCAAAAATTCTAGCATAATTTACACATGACTGGGGTCACAGATAGTAAGAAAACATGACAGAGGAAAAGTGTCTTAGGTAGATTAGAGAAGTGTTCAGTCTTTCTGGAAGAAGAGACATTGATGTTGAGATCTGAAGGATGAGTGAGTAATAGACGAAAAGAATGGGGGGCCAGAGAGGTGATATATAAAGAGCACACGGTCCATTGCTTAAGCCAAAGCAGATTCTGTAGGAAGGCATCTGTGTTGATGATGCTAGGAGAGACAAGCAGAGTGACATCTGTATCAGTAGGGGGCAGCTTAACCAAGCCAAGTTCTGACAGGAAACTGCGCTGAGTGGCCAAAAGGCATTCAGAAGTCCTTTGTTACAGCTGTGACTTTTTGCTACTTACTGGAGCATTTTCTTTATATCCTTTTGTAAGGTGATCCCTCTTCTAAAAATAACAAAAACAAAAACATTTATATACCTCAAACCAATCTCTCCCTCTTTTAGCAGCCCACCTTCCTCCCCATTCCCATCTTCCTGTCCAAGAGCTTTTTCCTTGGCCAAACTCATTTCTTTTATTTGCAGTTGAAAGTGAGAACTGTCTTTTTCTGGTGGCAGCCCAAATTAGACTAAAATTTACCTCATAAACCACTTGCCACTAGATGGAATTTGGGCAGCTTTTAGAAGTTAGCATTGATTAAAGTTTATATGAATTTATTCCCTACTATAAATGTTGACCTCTCCTCTAAAATAAACTTATGTTTGCCTTGATGTTTGCCCAATTGTATGTGAAGGGCTTTGTATAGGAGAAAGGCTAACATATGAAAGACAACTTTCAATTTCACCAGTGTCTCCAGAAATTTGGAGAGCAAAATTTTTCAAATGTTTCAAGGGAAATTTTTAGACACAAAAAGGAAAAATAAGAATTGTTCAATAGAAAATATTTTTTCTGGGCTAAGATGAGTTTGGATGACAAAAAAAGGAAGCTCAATGTAAACCAACATTTGTCTAAGATATACATTGCATATTTTTAGACAAAATGTTAATTTTACAACTTAAAATTAGCTTATCCTTTTTCTTCTTAGAAAAACCATGTCTGAAAGCATAATACATTAAAAATAAATAAGGTAAATAAAAATATCATTGGCACTCAAACACAAGCAAGCAAACATTTACATTGCATAGCTAATAGTAACACTGCTGAAATAGAGCCATCTGCTCAACTTGAAAACTTCATTTTAAAATTGTTACTCACCTGACCAGGAGGTGGCACAGTGGATAGAGCATTGACCTGAAATGCTGAGGACCAAGGCTCAAAAGTCCAAGGTCACCAGCTTGAGCACAGGCTCACCAGTTTGAGCGTGGGATAACTGGCTTGAGCATGTGATCACAGACATGACCCTATGGTTACTGGCTTGGGCCCAAAGGTCACTGGCTTGAAGCCCAAGGACACTGGCTTGAAACCAAGGTTGTTAGCTTGAGCAAGGGGTCAATGACTTAGCTGGAACCCTGTGGACAAGGCACATATGAGAAAGCAATAAATGGACAACTAAGGTACTGCAACGAAGAATTGATGCTTCTCATTTCTTTCCCTTCCTGTTTGTCCCTGTCTGTCTTTCTCGCTAAAAAAAAAAAAAAAAAAAGAAAGAAGAGAAAAAAATTGTTACTAAGTATAGCTAACAATGGTCTTGGATACTTTATTATCCGAAATTGGTCTTCATTTAAGAATATTTATGTATTATTTTCATAGTTAAAACATTTCTCTGAAGTTTATTCAAAAGGTTTTCTGGTTTTCATGTCTTTGATTTTTTTCAAAATTGCTCATTACAAATTTCTTATGTTTTAAACTTTTCCTATGTAAGGCTATGTCTTCGTGGTTGTATTGTGTGTTACCTAGAATGCATGATTATTACTTTGATTGTCGTCCTTTTTATTTATTTATTTTTTTATTATTTTTTTTTAATTTATTTCTTCATTTTAGAGAGGAGAGAGAGAGAGAGAATGGGGGAGGAGCTGGTAGCATCACCTCCCATATGTGCCTTGACCAGGCAAGCCCAGTGTTTCGAACCGGCGACCTCAGCATTCCAGGTCGACGCTTTATCCACTGTGCCACCACATGTCAGGCTGATTGTCGTCCTTTTTAAATTAAATTTGTTTTTGTGGCATTGGCTAATACAATTATACAGGTTTCTGGGGTATAATTCTATAATACGTCATGTGTACATTGCATTGTGTGCACACGCAGCATCTAATCTCTTCTCACCACCATATATGTGGTCCCCTTTACCCTTATCTTTAATATATTTCTCTTAAATTACTAACTGGAAAGAGCAAGGGACTCTACTACAATGTATAAGAAAACTCTAAGAGAATAAACAAAGCTCTGAATCAACCAAGAGTTCTTGGGTTCCAGTGAATTTAAACAAGATTAACCAGAGTGGAAAAATAAATGTATGGCACCATGTGGGGTATCAATATATTACTCCTGTTAACCCATGTAGGATGCCAGAGAGCAAGCAGTGGAACTTACACTAGAATGTATTCAAGAGAACAGAAATTATTGTCTTATGTACAATGAAGTACCTATGTGCCTAGAAAAATATTTAGAATAAGTAAATGTTCATTAAATATTTGTTGAATGAATGAATGAAAGAGGGGGAGAGAAGAGATAGAATATAAAGTCTATTAAGTGTAAGCATTGTGATGAGCATTTCGTAATATGACATCTTATTAAATCCTTCTACGATCTTTATGGAGGAAACATAAATATTACATTCTTTTCTTTTTTGAAAAACTTGAGCTCCAAATGGTGAGTTTAATTACTCAAGAATTCATAGCTGGTAACCAGCACATTTTATCAATTAAGATTCAATAGGCTGCCCTCCAAAACACATGAGCAACAGCATAAAACTACTTATAAAATGTACCTGAAGAAGTAAAAGTTGAGTGTTGCAGTTGTGCATTGGTGTTTCCACCACAGAGAACCCATGATTGAAGGAGCAACTGAGATTAATTACTATCGATGGGAGACACCACAGAGCTAAGCAACTGCCTAGGTTCACTGCTGGGAGCCACCAGGAAAATACAACATTGAGATTAACGTGAGAAAGGTACCACGTTTAAAGAAAACTTTACATTGCCATACAAGGGAAACTATTACTTGCTGGTTATTGTATTTGTTTTCTACTGCCACTGTAACGTATTATTTCTGAACACAGTGGCTTAATACAACACAGATTTATTAATTATCTTGTAGGTCTTTAGGCCAGAAGTCCAATGCAGGTCTCACTGAATTAGATGTAAGGTAATGGCAGAGCTCTATTACTTTCTGGGGCCTCTAAGGGAAAATATGTATCCTTGCTCATTCAAATGCTAGCAGAATTCAGCTCCATGATGAGGTCTCCATTTCTTGCAGGTTGTCAGTTTAGGGGTGCCCTTAGCTTCTAGAAGCTTTCTCTGTTCCTTGCCCACTTCCATATCTCAGAACTAGCAATGGGGCCTTGATTCCTCATGCTGCCATCTCTCTGACTTCCTCCTTTGTTTGTCTCTTACACTTTTTAGGACTCATGTCATTAAATTTGGCCTACCCAGGATAATCTCTGCATCTCAAGGTCCTTAATCTTAATCACATCTGCAAAGCAAATTTATTATGTAAATGAATATTGTCACAAGTTTTGAGAATTAGGGCATCTACATCATTAGGAGGCCCACATGCTGGCAACTACAGTGACCACAGATAAGTAGTCCTCTTAACATTTGATGGACATGGAGAGTGCTGGTCTTTGAACATATTTTATAACCAAAAAATAAAATAATTCCTTACTGCCTGACCAGGCAGTGGTGCAGTGGATAGAGCGTCAGACTAGGACATAAAGGACCCAGGTTCAAAACACCGAGGTCACTGGCTTGAGCGTGGGCTCATCTGATTTGAGCAACACTTACCAGCATGACTCCTAGGCTTGAGCAAGGGGTCACTCACTCTGCTGTAGCCCCCCCATCAAGGCACATATGAGAAAGCAATCAATGAACAACTAAGGTGTCGTAACGAAGAATTGGTGCTTTTCATCTCTTTCCCTTCCTGTCAGTCTATCCCTATCTATAGCTCTCTCTGTCTCTCTCTCTCTGTCATACACACACACACAAAATCCTTACCAAAGAACCCAGATGGATTTTGAGTGCTCTCTTAAATTGTATCCAGTAAATTTTTTTTTAAATTGAAATATCTGTGACATATTGTGTAAATTTAAGTTCTACAACATGTTACTTTAATACATTTATTTATTGTAATATGATTACCATTGTCACAATAATTAGCAACACTATCACTTTACATATTTATCATTTAAAAAAAAATATAACCTAACATTCAGAATTTAGATAGTTGGACTGCTTTGAAAAAAACACTACACTTACTACCTATTATGTCTTTTATTTTTTTTACCCTTTCTATGAATATAGTCTTAACCTTTATTTATGTCCAAAACTTGTTTTCTCCTTGACTTTGGATTAGAATCAGGGTCTGTAACTGATTTTCTTTCTGTACAGACCTTGAAATGGTTTCTTAGCAGTCACTGAGTAATGATCAAGGTTTGACAGTTGGGAAATAGAGCTGGACTTGTTCCCATAACCACATATCCCAAACCAGTCAACTACCATTCATATATCAGTTTGAGGAGTTTTGGGGGGCAGAGTGGGGGATATGGCCAGGGAATTAGAAAAGAAAAAGAAAAAAAATAAAAAGAATACTTTAGAATGTGTTGCATTTGTTCTAAACACAAGGTTGTAAGTATGGTGTACACCTGATGCTTAAAGAAAATATTGAATATAAACTGTAACTGAAAAATACAATAAAAAATAACCCACAGGGCTATATAATAAAAAAATTTAAGAAACCCAGTGTCACTTTCAACTCAAGTTCTTGTAACAGAATGATGAAATCTTTCTTTATATTTCTGACTGAGATCCAAAGCTATCTGACTGATAGCAGTGGAGGGTTAAGAGCTCAAGTATTCTAAAAGGATCCCTTAGACACATCAATGGAGAAGGGACAAAGCAGTAAATAAATTGGCTTTGAAGGGACCAAAGTTCTGCCTTCCTGAAATTGCCTTTTGGGGATATTGATTTAAGCTGTTTATTAAGAAACAAGAATCAGAAAGAATCTTCGACCCTCCCCCTTTCTTGCTCAAGAGATTCAGACAGAGAAACCTGTTTCAGGAAGTAGATCTCAGGTACCTCCTTAGCTTAATTTGAACTAAATGTGGTAAATGAGAGGCCTGTTAGCTAGATACCCAGTGTCCCATTGTTTGAGTCACCTCACAAGGAATTTCCTGCCATCCACTCTTCCTCAATTACCGGTAAATCATCCATTTTCAGTTCTGAAATCTAACACCCAGTTCCCCCTTTTCTCCTTTGTCTTAAATGCCAATGTTTCTCACTGTCTTTGGAATTTTCAGGCATAAGTGAATTCCAATATATATGTATTAATCTCTTGTTAATTTGATTATTAACCCTGCCAGAAGAACTTAAGATGGTGGGAAGGAAAATACTAAATACTAATATTGTTTTAACCCCCAAAGCTTCACAATCATCATTCATATATATATATATATGAATATATACACATAAATATGAATATATATATGAATATGTATATATATATATACACATACACACACATACATATATGGCTCACAAAAAATAGGGATATTTCAAAAATGAATATGAAGTGATAAAATATCTCCTAATTTTTGTGAGCAATAAACACACATGAGAGAGTGAGCTAAAAATTCTTTAACAGTATTTTTTATAAGAATTTCACAGGAATAGAGAGTACTATGACATTTCTCCCAATCTGAGGGACTCACACTAGATTCTTACTGAATGGCATAATTAGGAAGGCTCCTCATATAATTCTGCTGCAGTTGGAGCACTAACAAGACCTTGGACAAACCTGACATTTTCTCAAGTATATTGGAGACTTCATGAAGACATTCGAAAAAGTGTGAAGGCAAGAGGCAGGGTAGCGTTACCTGTGATGGGAGCTGCCATTTGGCAAATTGATTCTCATAATTCGGTGGAGTAACACTGAATTTTCTTGATGCCCAAGTGAATATATTATTGAGATTAATATTAACTTGTGCTGTGGTTTAACAGAAAGACAATTTCTTTCTCATTTATGCAGGTTCCTTTATGGATGAGGTAGCCAGGTAGCTCTCCTCCATCTTGAAGGTATGCCACCTGAATATATGCTTTCTAGGTTGCATCTACGGTAAAGGTGGGATGGGGTGCAACACCATTCTGTACCATGGACAACATTGTGTGACTTTTAAATCTCCATTCATTCTTGCACAGAAAGAAAGGATGTGCCTACTTCTAAGTGAGATTAAAAAAAAAAAAAAAAAAAAGAGTGATACTTCTCTAGAATCAATCCTAACACATAACCATGGACTGCTAGACTAAAATTTAAGAGATCAATAGATAAACTAAAGATACATCTAAGTTTCTTTGTAAGAAATTTTATCCTCTTTCTGCCAAATCCTTTATCCAGCAGGCAGTGTTTCTCAAGATGATTCAAGGAGGCCATTTAATCAAGCAGTGTGCACAGTCAGTATTGAACACATATTTCTTCATAACTGGCACTACACTTGGGCCTGTACTTGGGCCTGCACAACCACCAGACGACATGGTTGTTAGGAATAAATGCGTGCTGTGGAAACAGGCCTTTGTTAAACTTTGATTGTATTTCCTTGCGATAGGGAGAGGGCAGGCTTTCTTTCAAACTAACCAATCCCTTTCCTAATCCTTCAGGGGCTTGTTCTGGGTCCACCCCCTATCTAATCCAGTCTTTTCCCCGAGTTTTTCCAGTCTAGGCCCCACACCTTTATGTTTTTTTTTTCTCCTACTGGGCATACCTCAAAATGTTGTCTTGTCATCTGTTTTCTAGTGTGCATGTGCTTACTTCCTACTGTGCCATCTTGGGTTCTACTGCCCATGCACCCAGGGAAGGGATTTCCCTTTTGTTGTTTATCCCACACCCCATAGTGTGAGTGAATAGACCTTTTGTCTCCTGGAGAAAATGGAAAACTGATCCTTTCTCCCTACAGCAGGGGCAGATGGATGTTAATCTCTTTAGTGGGGATTTGGCTGTCCCCTGAGGTGTCTGAAACTGTAACTTCCTGACTTAATTAGGCTTGGGTTTAGCCAGTTCTGTTCCCTTCTCTTTCATTAATATCTAACTAGCTGCCTACCATAAGCCACTAGAAAACTTTTTTTAAAAAAAAGAACTTCTGGAAAATAGAATTTGAGAGTAGATTGGTATGAAAAGGACAGTGGAAAATCAGCTAAAGATGCAAGATCTTCCCAAGAGACTTTTTGAAACTCTTCAAAATAAGAGTACGTTGCTATACAGAGATAAATAAATAAATACCACTCAAAATTTTAGTAGCTTAAAAGAACCATGTTGTTGTGATTGTGAGCCTTGTTGGGATTTTGATTTGGTTTTGTTTTTCATGATTTTATGAGATGAATAGCTCAGATGGGTAGTGGGTCTATTTCATGTGATTCCAGCTTGAGTTGCAAAATTTGAAGGCTCAACTGGGTGGAAATAAACACGACGCTTCATTTATATGTCTGGTCCATTGATGAAGGTAGCTGAAGAGCTGAGCTCAGGTTGTTAGAATGATATATATGTCTCTTTCTTTTTAAAACATTTTTTTAAGATTTTATTTATTCATTATAGAGAAGGGGGAGAGAGAGAGAGAGAGAGAGAGAGAGAGAAAGGGGGAGGAGTTGGAAGCATCAACTCCCATATGTGCCTTGACCAGGCAAGCCCAGGGTTTTGAACCGGCAACCTCAGCGTTTCCAGGTTGATGCTTTATCCACTGCGCCACCACAGTTCAGGCCACATATGTCTCTTTCTATATAGTATCTATATAGTCCCTTTCTCCGTGTGGACTCTGCATGTGGTCCCTAGATAACATCTCTCCTGTAGGACAAATTCCTTACATGACAGCTCAGCACTCCCAAGAGCACTGTTGGTCAAATAAGTTTATAAACTATGATTTTTATTTTTGCTTGTTTATACTTTGCATTGGGGGCTGGGCAGCATTAGGTATATGTAGTCTGTGAAATTGCAAATTACCTTCCTGCTTGGGAAGGGCTATTGTTTTGCTAATGTTTGCTGTAGTAGAGGTTTTCACACCAGAAAGTTTTGAAAAGAGAGAGAAGGAGAAGGAGAAAGAAGCCATGTTTGCAGAGTGAGAGAGCAGAGACAATGCTGGGTGCTGAAGAAGAAACCATGTTTTGCAGAGAGAGAGAAGGTGTGCAGATGGGGAACCAGAGGTGAAGGGCTTTTGTGAGCTCCGCTGAGGCTGGTGGGGCCTTTGATTCTAGGAGAAACCAGAGAAGATTCTCCTGGTTTTGGAACCAGAGAATGTGTTAGTGGCTTTGGGAGCCCTGAGTGAAAGGGAGGTGTTTTCCCTGTGTGTTTGCTTGTCTGCTGATGTGAGACTTTAAGGAAGCATGGCCCATTATTTTTTGACTCCACTGTTTTTGTTTTTTTTTTTTCATTTTTCTGAAGCTGGAAACCGGGATCCACCCGGCACGCCCACCAGGGGCAACGCTCTGCCCACCAGGGGGCGATGCTCTGCCCATCCTGGGTGTCGCCATGTTGCGACCAGAGCCACTCTAGCGCCTGAGGCAGAGGCCACAGAGCCATGCCCAGCGCCCGGGCCATCTTTGCTCCAATGGAGCCTTGGCTGCGGGAGGGGAAGAGAGAGACAGAGAGGAAAGTGCGGTGGAGGGGTGGAGAAGCAAATGGGCGCTTCTCCTGTGTGCCCTGGCCGGGAATCGAACCCGGGTCCTCCGCACGCTAGGCCGACACTCTACTGCTGAGCCAACCGGCCAGGGCTTGACTCCACTGTTTCTTTACTGTCTGTCCAAATTCAATGTGAACCTGCATGTGAATGGCCATGACAGCTGCAACTACTAGCCATACAAGCACAGAAGCATAAAGTTGTCAGGTCTTTTTTTTTTTTTTAATTTACATTTATTTTTTCAATTACTGTTGATATTCATTACTATTTTCTATTAGTTGCAGGTGTACAACATAGTGATTAGACAATGAAATACTTACGAAATGCTCCCCCGATAATTCCAATACCTACCTGGCACCATACATAGTTATGATATTGACCATATTGACTATATATATTAAATATATATATATATCGATATATACACACACAAATATATTGACTATATTCCCTATGCTATGCTTTATATCCCTGTGAATATTTTGTATCTATCCCTTTACCTTAACCCAGCCCCTCTACCCCCTTCCCCTCTGATAGCTGTTAGTCTGTTCTCTGTATCTGAGTCTCTTCTGTTTTGTTTGTTCATTTATATTGTTATTTAGATTCCACATGTAAATGAAATCATGTGGTACTGTCAGGCCTCCTTAAAACTTAGGCCTAGAACAGGCATAACATCTCTTTACTACATTCCATTAGATTGAGTCAAGAGCCAGCCCATTTTCATCACGAAAAAGAATTAGGTTGTGAATATCCAGATTAACTGGATACTGTCTTTGATATTATTATTTACCATAGTGACTCATTGGAGACCTACATTGGGATGCAAAATTTGTTGGGATGCAATAATAAAATTTATGAAAGCAAAGGAATAAGGATGATTCTCATTTGTGACTGGTAATACTGAGATGACAGAGCCATTGATATTTACTGTGATGGAGAAGACTCTAGCAGGTTGGATGGGAGACAGAAAAATCTTACATGATGAACTTGTGATTTTTGAAGCAGAGGAAGAAGGAATAGGCTGTCATGGAGACCACTGGTCTCTGAAGCTTGTTTTCCTTCTTGCCATTACATTGTGAAGGTAGACAAGAGGTAGTGTTACCAAGAGACCTCAGAACACTGAGTGGCTGAAGCCTATTATCTTTTGGGGGGGCTGAGATCTTCAATATTTATTTATGACAAAGTTCTCATCTGTAATTCTCTACAGTTAGAAGTTCTGTGAGATGATGCCATTGGCCTTGGCCAGTTGGAGAATGAAGTCATGTGCCTTGACAGGGAAAAAAGCACACTGGGACTATGTTCCCTGCTGCTCCAGATGGCAGGAGGTCCACTGGGGATGCACTGCCCAATGACATTGATGTCCCCAACATCCTGTGAATAGCCTTGCACAGAGCATAAGTTTTCAACTAGCCATTGAACCTGCTTTCGCCTTGTCAACCTCGGCCATGTTCATCTGGGGAGGCACATGGTTCTTGGTGCCAATGATGCAGTTGTCAAGTCCACAAACTTGACAGCATTGTTCTGCATGTGGAGAGCATGCCTGCCACCACCATGATGACAACAGTGTACCTGGACAGTGCTACTGGTGGGCAGGTGAGGCCTATTTTGTATCCTGCTGTTAAAACAGTAGAAACTTATAAAGGGGTCCATGATACTAGGACTATTGGGAGTTCTGGACTCTACTGTTCTTTTAGCAGTCACCTCATTTCAGGTGACTATTCAGTTAAGAAAACAGGAAATGAGCATGTTTTTCATTTTAGAGATCAGCATCCAATTACTTACACAACAGGTTTTACTACTGAATGATAATTGCAGATAAAACAACCAAACTTTTGAATTATATATACATCTAATTTGAATGCACTCTGACTTATATTTTTAAAAATGTGTTATTAATTCATGTATATCATTAAAGCAGATCAAGGCCAGACTGTAGAGAAGAATAAATAAGTGCTTAATAAGTTTTATAAGCATTTGTCTGCTTCCTTTCTGGAAGATAGATCAGAATATTTTAGGAAAAAAAGTTCAATAAATGATTAGGTGATGTCATAGTAACATAATTATGTTAAATACACTCAGTCATTTAAAAATATACTTATGAGTAACCAGAATAGAAAACAAAAAAAGTATGAAGAAAATAATGCAAGATACATGAGACCTTTCATCTGAGGAAAGAGAAAGACTTTGTAAAGACTGATTTTGTATTACATACTACCAGAACGCAGCAAATGAATAGTGGCTCTTATATAAAAAGTCACACTTTCAGAGTTTTACTTTGAATATGTCTGCTTTGAAAGAAACAATCCCTGATTTAATCATTTCACATCTGACAGAGTCAAATGATCGTTCATAAACCATAATGAACACAGCTGTGCTTAGCACTGTTTGTCATGCTGTATCTAAAAGAAACTAAAAAAGTCTCACAGGTTCAGCTAGCCTTCAAGATGGTTTATTCACATATGGACAGTCATTCTGATACGGCATAATTAGTACACTGATATTGAATTTTCATTACTTTCAGCTAAAAAAAAGCCCTCAGTGAATGAAATTGATTAAGAAGTATTTCCATTTCAACTGGTGCAAACCTCTATCTCAGCAATTGTCATGCTCCATGTCAGTGGTCTGCAAATTTTACATGTAAAGTACCAGATAGTAAATATTTTCAGTTTTGTAGGCAATATGGTCTCTGGTGCAACTATCCAAGACCATCCTTACAGCATCATAGCAGCCATCCAAAATACATAAACAAATGGGCGTAGCTGTTTTCCAATAAAACTTTATTCACAAACAGGTCGTAGTCCAAAAATGGCCCACAGACAACAGTTCTATTTAATTACTGGTGCATCTGTCTCTCTCCTCCGTGAGCTTTACTCAGTAATAGGAATCACTTCATGTTTATATTTCATTTCCAGAGCACAGGAGGTAGGCATTAAATCTTGGAACACAATATTTTTTCTTATAAAAATTAATTATTCTAAATGTTATTCATGCTATGACTCATTATGTTAGAATAATGTTGACAACAATTCTGAAGTACTTTATACAAATTCTACAGCCAAATGAATAAAAACAACTAATGCTCACTGATTTTTTTAGTAAAAAATTTTATTGGCAGTCTTTCTATTAAGGGAATGTTTTTTATATTTTTAAAAACAATAGAGCATTATTGTAGAATATTTAGAAATTCAAGACTTTTTTCAATGTGTGCCTATCAATAAAAAGGCCAATCATCTATTAGTGCAATGATTGTTTCAAGAATGCGTATGTGCATTGGTGTGCCTCAGCTGCCTCATGAGAGATGATTGTAAACATCTCTACCTTAGTCTGTGTTCAGTGCTACAACATTGGTTGAGAAAAATAGCCATCATTGATACATTTACATGTCAAAATTTGGCAGAACTGGCTTTCTTTCTGGTCAATTTATTACCATGCCACTGCATTGCATATAATCCCAAGACTGACCAGTGAGATGCAAGGAAAGGTTTGTTTGAAAATGCCCTGAAAGTGTTCTCTTATGCTAAACAAAGACCAAAAAGCAGCACATAAATCCTATGATTTGGAATCAATTATGATGGTAAAGGTAGTAAATAGGGAATTACAGAAAATGAAGGTGGAGACTTTTTTTGAGTTAGCATAAAACAATTTCCAACTCAGGACTTTCAGATATATTGAATTCATTGTTGCTGAGTCAATTTTTAAAATTACTTGTTAACTTATAGTATATGTCCAAATATTGAAATGTGTATTCCCCTCTAACTATCTTCATGTTTTTTACCCCCTTGTAATCTATGCCTCCTCAGTTCCTTTTCTTTTTCCTGATTTGGCACATTAATTTTCCCCATGATCCTGTTTCCTGTTTGTTAATATTATCTCTCACATAATAATTCCTAGAAATAATTATAATATTTAGGTCTAACATTTCCAACACATTGTAAACTATTCGGTTTGGGGATTTTATATTTGGATTATATTTGTCTATTAGTCAGCAAAAGTAGATGGGTCAGCTATTTCAATAATGATGCTGTCTTAGCACTACTTCAAACGAATAATGATTTAAAACATTCATTATTTAATCCTGCCAACATGTCCGCTTGTCAGGTGGCTGTTAAATCTATCCAGGTTGAGCTCAACTGGGTTTTGCTTCAAGTTGCACTATAGGTTTGGATTTGTTCCACATGATTTTCACTTTCCACTGACCAAAGAACTAGTTTGAGAGATGGGAGAAGCTCAAGGGAGTAAATATAAAAATGTCTGATGCCTCTTATGGTCTAGGCTCAGAACTGGCACAGCATCCCACCTATATTCACATCATTGCTCAAGGCAAGTCACATGGCGAAGCCCAACATCAATGAGTGGGAACAGTGCTCTCTGCCTTTAGGACAAGGTGATGTAAAGGCACATGCCCCTAACTATATTTTCATGTTTTCACAAGCTCTCGTCTTAGCAAATTTATGCCATCATTCGGCATTTAAATATTTTCTTATCTTTGTCTTTACATGTTATTTTCTTCACCCTGAAATCTTTGCTTTTCCTCTGTACTTTTTGATTTCCAGGTAGACCAAAATAATAGATAACCTGGTCTGGAGTAATCTCACATTTATTTAAATTCCTGTAGAGTTTATAGCTGCAGCACTGCCTTGGCACTCACAGTCATAAAAGGATATTAACATGGACTCTTGCACAACACTGGCCACATGGCAAGCTGAGAGTAAGGAGGAGCTGAGCTCATAAGAAGAAAGCAAGTGGGAATGAAGAATGACACTAACTCTGAGGACGAAAGTTAGAAACAACCCCAGCTTATGGGACAGGTAGAAATGAGATCAAGTAAGGAGAAAGGTCAAATAGAGGTCAAGGAGAGAAAAAGGATTTTACTTTCAAATCCCCACATTGCTGGTGCACAGAGAAGCTGTGCTATAGGACTAAGCAGGGCTCATGTTGGTTCTAGGGATAGGGCAAGCTGAGAGATGATGGTGTTACACGTGCAATGAGGAAGAGACCAAACAGGCCCTTACAACCATCACAACCTGCCTAGATCATTAGTTCTTTGATATTTGTTTTGATGGCTAAAACTACAAAAACCTTTCTCCATACATCGACTTCAAGTTCCTGGAAGACAAGCTTTCGTTTTTATATTTTACCATGGTCAACGCTAAGTGAGTATGATTTATTGATACATTTCAATCTATACTTTTTAAATAGCAAAATTTATCTTCTTTCAAAATGCATACTTGGCTAAATATGGCATGGATAAGTAATAATACTGTACTTAATTTATATGTCAAAAGGATAAATGTACAATCAAAATAACTGGCCCAATAAGTAACTTCTCATATGCATGCAAACAATCTAAAAGATGAGACAGTATGAAAATTCGATTATTTAGCTCATTCCCAAAAAGACTCAGTTAGTTTCATAAAATGTTTCCATACATCTGTTATTTTTGGTGACATTTGGGACTGTTGACATCACTGTCAAGCATTCTTCAGTTTAAATTAAACCTTTCCTCCATCTGGGCAGTATGAAAGACCAATATAGTCATTAAAATTGATAGAGTAAAAAACCAAGAGCCATCAATAAAAGTAAAGGAAGTATTGAGCATCAGGTCCACTGGGTGAGAAAAGAAGCAAGATGCAATATGAAACTGACACACTCAGATTACATTTGTCCTTTTTGCAGCTTGCATTGTAAATTTAGTTTTAGGTGGGAAGTAGACAAGAGTCAACTGTATCCTGAGAAGTAATAACTGAGTTAGCTGGACTGTACAGTAGAGAACAGAATCCTGTAAAACCCAGAAGAAAAAAAACCCCAGAATTTGAGGGAGTTGACACCCAGTTCTGACTGATAATATACCCATGAACCTTAATAGGAAAATCCGCTTAAAAGAATGTTGCAGAAAAACAAACATCACAGTTGTGGTTTCCAAGAGCAGTACAAATGTGGGAATGAAATAGCCCTCTGTTATTTCTTTTTTCTTGAACAAAATTGTCATGGTATTTGGGATAATCTTGGCAGGTCCTGGGCAGGCAAGTGATAATAGCAGCAATAACTACCAGAAATGATGAGATTTAATTGCTTTTTAGCAGCTAAAGCCAAGCAAGTAGAACCATGCCAACAGACCACAATTACATCTGAATAATGAAGCAGGGTAGATCAGGAATGCATTCACTGGAATGAGATTAAAACAGACTTAACATTGTCACATGGAGGAAGGAAATACTAGAACAGGTAAGCAAAAGTTGAGTACATTTTTTATTTATTACTTCTTTTTACTTTTATTTTAAAAAGCCAGCTACATCAAATTTTATCATTATCGATATCAGCCATCAATATGATTCTTAGAAATATTTCTAAATTTGTTTTGTGACACAAAGTGCATGGTTGAAAGTGTTATTTACTGTATTTGGTTTGCAACATGTGCATCTCAAAAAATAAAGCGTGAATGGGCAGTAAAAAAAAAAAAAGGTTGTTATCTCCAAAGTAGGAATAAATTTATCCAATAATATAACTGACTTAATCCCACAATTATTTGAACTAGTTAAACAAATGAAGTGCTTGCTGATCAATTCTCAGCAGAATTCCTTAAAAATTCATGGGCTTAATACCATTAGGTGATGCAGTTCTTCTCTGGTAGAATTGTATTATGTGTAGTCAATATCCTTTGCAAAATATAAGATTGCATTTCTCTTCTTCATGATGGCCCAACTTTATTTCCTAAAAATATGACAAAACATTCACTCATCGATTTCATTAATTACTTATAATGTATCAACTAGTGTATTTCTTTGCTAAGCTACGAAAATACCTACTTGTACCCTTGCCAAATCTGGTTCCAATGCTGCTACTAGCTTCATTCCCTGATCCTGTATGAATGCTCCAGGTTCTTTAGACCTTGTTATTTTTTGGCTTGTTTGCTTTTAAATATTTCAGGTTTAGGTTTACTCGTACATCTGCCAAAGGTAATCACAGGGATTGATTCTTACTTAAAGTGCTTAAGACAGTTGCATTTAATTTGCTTAACGTAAGTAGCATTCTCAGAAGCTCAAGGTCATGATTCAGAATATTTTTTTTAATGTCAACACTTTGGAATGGCTGAGATGTCAATACTTTTATGAGTCTACTTAATTAAAATTAAGAAAGTGAACTATGTTATCACAATTAATCCTAGGTGGCACTTTAAAGAATCAAGGCCAATGAAAATATAAAAATGTTTCCTATTATCAATATCTACAAATTTTTATAATCAATGTTATTTCTGGATTAAAAAATATATATATACACACAGAAAATTTATATATGTAAAAATAGAGATAATGTTCAGTCATTTATAGCAACACAAAATAGGAAAATTATAGTGATGTCAAATACATCATTGATCCATTTTAATCATTATTTTAATCTCCTACTAAATTTAATAAGCAGGAACATTGTGACATTCTCCTTTTTTTGTCCTAAAGGTAAATGAAAAAAGGAAAATGATAATGATAAATACACAGATGAGATGATCATTTTTGAGATAATTAAGAATTGTCTCTGTCATGGCCATTTAGTTGATTAATAGTTTAATGGCATTCACTGAACCATGTCCTGATCTTGGGCACCTGATACATCAGAGATATGTAGCTGCACTTCCCCACTCCCTCAGTGGTAGAGGAGTCTGATATATTTATATTTCTCTTTTCTGGTGAATGGCAGAATTTGCCTAATAAAGATAGATATATCTAAAACGGAAGACAGAGATTCAGTTTTGGGGTGGACAAAAAGAAAGATTAATGTTTACTACAGTAACCAAATTCTAAGTACTTTAATAACATAGACAATTACATGCTGAAGAAGAAAAATACCAACTTTAAAACTGTTGCTTTCATTTTCAAGAATAAGAATAATATAGTCCAAAATAATAGAATAACAGATTCTAAAACATTCAATAGAAACTTTACTATTCATATCCGGTTTATGTTCTTCATGGGATTTGATGGTTTTAATCCTCCTTTAATGAAAGCATTCTGCTTTGATTTCTAAGACACCACACTCCTCTGATTTGCCTCTGAAAGATCCATGTAATAAAGTCATTTTTCTTTTTATTTTGAATTCAATAATTACTATATGCCTCATACTGTTAAACATTCGGAATAAAGAGTCAGTTAGAATATGACATAGAAAGGTGAACCTTTTAATGGAAGTGACAGAGAAGTAAATGGATGATTAGATTGATATTACTTGTGTTATAAACACAGGACATCATGGAAATTTGCCACTTAGACATTTAACCAGCCTGAGGGAGACAGTTTTGCCATAAAGACTTCTCAGAGTAACTGATGCCTGATAAACTCTACACAGCACTCTAAGGTCTACTTAAGATGTTGTTTTTACCATTGTAACTTCAAACCTACTTTTTCCTTTTTTTCCATATTATATTCGGGAATTACAACCTCACCTTCCAACCTGACACCAATGATCCCTAAATATGTAATATCTCTACAATCTCTTCTCTCATCATGAGATTGCCTTTTTTTAAAAATATCTATTGGACAACATTTGAATATGCCTTAGAAATCTCAAAATCAGCTTGCTAAAAAATTGTTATCCTCTTGCACCAGTATTTTTCTTCTTATATTAAATATATCACCTGACAATATCAAGTGATTCTGGACTTCTTCCTTAAGTACTACATCTAATTATTTAACAACTGTAATAATTTCTTCTTTGTAATTATCATAGTGTAGTTCTTTACATCTATTTCCAGTTTATCTTCTTATAGTTACACTCTCTTACATGATGTAAGAACTGAACTCTCTGCCTAAAATCTTTTGTATTCAATCTACCACACAGCTGTCAGATTGATCATGGTAAAATACAACTATGGTCAAGGCATTTGTTGACTATAATGCATGACTTCCCTTTGCCTATAGGGTAAATTATTTATAACTTAGCATGTCATAAAAATTCATAATCTCTCTCATGACTCTATTTCTGGGAACACTTGTTACTGTTCTTCATTTGGGCAGTCCTTAGCATAAGACATAATCTCTTCAAACTACCTGTCTTTGCTCAAATTGTCCTTGTCCAGTATCCCTTAACGTCACCTGTGTGCTCAGTGAATTCTTTCTCATCCTTCAAGTTTTAGTTTCCATATCATCACCTCAATGGATCATTCAGGAGACATTTCTTGGTCCTGGCCAAGTATCTCAGTTGGTCAGAGTGTCATCTGATACACCAAGGTTGCAGATTTTATCCCTGGTCAGGGTATACACAAGAGTCAACCAATGAATACATAAATAAGTGGAATAAGTTGATGTTTCTCTCTCTCTTCTTTCCTCTCTCTCAAAAATCAATAAACAAAAAATTTAAAAGAGAAAGAGGTTTCCTCTTCCACCTCCATCTGGTATATACTGCCTTACTTTGTTTACTTTCTTCTCTCACTCACCAAAATGTGAGCTTCTAGAATCTAGGAATGTTGTAATTTCTTCAGCACTCTATGTGCCCCAGCACTATTGATAGATACTCAATAAAGATATATAGAGTGCCCTGGCTGGTTGGGTTCGATTCCCAGCCAGGGCACATAGGAGAAGTGCCCATTTGCTTCTCCACCCCCCCTTCCTCTCTGTCTCTCTCTTCCCCTCCGGCAGCCATGGCTCCATTGGAGCAAAGATGGCCCAGGCACTGGGGATGGCTCCTTGGCCTCTGCCCCAGGTGCTAGAGTGGCTCTGGTCACAGCAGAGCGACGCCCTGGAGGGGCAGAGCATCACCCCCTGGTGGGCAGAGCATGGCCCCTGGTGGGCGTGCCGGGTGGATCCCGGTCGGGCACATGCGGGAGTCTGTCTGACTGTCTCTCCCTGTTTCCAGCTTCAGAAAGAATAAAAAAGATATACAGAGTAATATCACTGAGTCGTCTTTTAAATGTCAATAATAGGACATTTAAAGTCTGTGGTTGTAAGTGGAGAACAATCTATGTAAACATATATTTACAGAAATTATCACCTATAGGCAAACTTGGTTGATCATAACAAGTTAGTAAATTTATATTATCATTTGAGAAATTCATACTCTAATACTTACTTCAATGCTCCCTTTTAAAATTCAGATTTTGTTAAAAATATGTAGTTCTTTTATCAGTTTGTTTATCTTAAATATCTTATACCAAAGTAAACTCATAAAATATCCTATTATTGAAATTTACACAATGAATCAATGATCATTTATTCTTATATATCTGTATTGAGCATCTGTAGTGCTGGGACCAGGATACTAAAGAAAAGACAATATTCCTGGATTCTAGAAGCTCACCTTTCAGTAACTGAGGCAAAAAGTATATATAAAAAAGAGATAAAGGAGTAGAGATGAGTAAAGTTTATATACATGTATATATAATAGTCACAGTGGAGAAAAGGCCTTGTTTTATGTATAAAGTTTTCCCATCTAAATATTACATTTTAATAAATGACCTAAGATGATATATGTTCACTTTGACATTTTCTATACTCCCTGGCACAACCTGAAATTAGGCATAGTTCAGTCTAAGAGACATTAATAAATCAACACTTTACTATTTTAAATTATTTTCCTGATACAAAGAATTATTTGCTTCATTTATTTTATTCTCTTAAAATATAAAAATATCAACTTCTTCTCATAAAAGGAACAAGAGTCACATACATTTCTCATTTAACTTTTACTAAGATTCGGAGGTATTTTTATGAGATGTCGTATTTTTCGCTCCATAAGACGTACTTGACCATAAGCCACACGTAGGGTTTTAAGGCAGAAAATAAGAAAAAAACATTCTGAACCAAACGGTGTGTTAAGATATTTAATAAAATAACATATCTTTTGCTCCGTAAGACGCACGGGCATTTTCCCCTCCACTACCAGGGGAAACAAAGGTCTTATGGAACGAAAAACACAGTATCTTATTTTCTCTATCTTTTTATCTATTCTTTATTAATAAAATCCCAGTTAATGTGCTCACACATTTTTCATACTTTTAAAAATAGAGGTGGATAATAAAATACAGCAGAAGTTTGTGGTACATCCAGGAACATACTTTCTGAGTCTCTGAACATTTTCCTTCACATTGCTGATGAGTTGGAACTCTGGAAGCCACTTGGGCATTATGACACAAAGGTTAAGAGATGATCAAGACCTTGCCCTGTCATCCTTGAGCAGCTGAACCCTCACTCTCAGTTTCCTACTTCCATTCTTAGTTTTACATGAGGATAGCATACTTTATGTATTTAAGCCTGCTAGTCAGATTTCTTTTGTGAGAGCTAAACAGAATTCTTAGCCAACTTAGCAAATTCATGTTCACATCGGCTCTAGAAATGACCCAAGGACATATGGAAAACAAGTGTTAAAACAAGATTGTAAATTCCAGTCTGGCTTGTTATCTTGGTTCACTTTATTATACTATATGACATTACATATGTGCTAGGAATTGTATTCTCTTACAGTGCTTTGTGGCTATTTTGTTTAGGTTAATGAAATACAGTAAGCTGAGACTGAATTATACCTGGGGGCAAGAATATGTAATGGTTAAAATCATTCTCATTTTCAACCCTACACACGACCATTACACTTGTCTTAAACAGAAGACATTTGTGTGTGTGTGTGGGGGGGGTTATTTGTTTTTATGTTTATTTTATTGATCTTAGAGAGAGGAACATCTGTTCCTGTATGTTCCCTGACCAGGGATCAAACTGGCAACCTCTGAGGTTTGGAATGATACTCTAATCAACCGAGCCATCTGGCCAGGGATAACAGAAGACATTTTTTTTTTTTTGTATTTTTCTGAAGCTGGAAATGGGGAGAGACAGTCAGACAGACTCCCGCATGCGCCCCACCGGGATCCACCCAGCACGCCCACCAGGGGCCACACTCTGTCCACCAGGGGGCGATGCTCTGCCCCTCCGGGGCGTCACTCTGCCAAGACCAGAGCCACTCTAGCACCTGGGGCAGAGGCCAAGGAGCCATCCCCAGCGCCCAGGCTATCTTTGCTCCAATGGAGCCTTGGCTGCAGGAGGGGAAGAGAGAGACAGAGAGGAAGGAGGGGGGGGTGGAGAAGCAAATGGGCGCTTCTCCTGTGTGCCCTGGCCGGGAATCGAACCCGGGTCCCCCGCACGCCAGGCCGACACTCTACCGCTGAGCAAACCGGCCAGGGCAGAAGACATTTTTAAACAACAAATCATATTGTTACCACTTACATTTAGAGACTGACATTTGCCTTTGTAAGGATACCTTTTTAATGTATAAAATTAATGCAGGAATATCCCATATTAGAGTAGTTTTAGTGGAAAAACAAAGATGGGAGGGAGGGAGGGAGGAATGGGGAAGGAAAGAAGGAAGGAAAGAAGAAAGTCAAAGAAAAAATAATGAATAGATTATTGAAGTATTTTAACTAGAGTACTCTATACACTTATGTCAGCCTGTCTTTAATGATATTAAAATGAACTCAATATTTAATTCATTATATGTTATACATGGACAAAACATGAAATGATCAATTATTATATAAAGATTGGAAAAAAGAGATGATGTAAAGTTACTCTTTCAAATCAGGAAAGAGAATCAGCAATAATTATTGATTCTTCATATTAACTGAGCAAGAAAGCATATCAAGGTGGATCAAAAATGAAGGATGACTATATAGATGGTTGGTTGACTTACTATCTTGAGCAGCTTGTCAAATGTCCTCAGGCACAGTTCAAAAAAAGAATTTAAAACTGCGTTAAGTACCTTATATCAGTATTGAAGCAAAATATATGTAATTGCACTAATTCAAACCACATTCTCCAAAATTATCCCAAAATTCTGATATTATACTGTACCTATACATACCCCAGAATTCCTGAATTAATTGACAAGTAGTCTCCTCCAGGAAATCCTCAGTAATTAATACACTATTTGGAAACAAATAGAATAAAAATATACTTTATATAAATAAATAGTTTGAATATAAAATTGTTTATTCTGAATCTACAACCTGACCACCATCCACTATATTAAATAAAGTTTTCTTATGAATTATAGTTGTTGTTCTTCAAGGATGACTTGATAGTGCCTTTCCTTCTACAGTGCCAGCACCATTGCCAGGAAATGAATGAGACTTGCTTCTCAGTGAGGCCAAGGATCACTCTTAAAATCAATGTTAAGAGTGAGAAAGTGACATCTAGTTAACTTCCCTTTCTGTAATACAATCACATTTATTATGCACAGGTTGCATTTCTTGGTCAGTGGATACACAATTTCAACACAGTTTTTCTTTCAATGCCTTTACTGGACACTGTGATGGAGATAGAGATGGACAGTCTAGATCTTGCAATGAAAGTTTGTTGCCCCAGCTGTTGGGAGTACTACTAAGCACATGCATCCTTTCACTGCTAGCCCTTCAGGGATGGCCTCATGCCCAAGGCCGTGCCTTCCCTAGACAGACTGCCATGCAATGAACTGATTGATCACACTGGTGCTTAGGGTGCTCAATGCATAATGACTGACAGACCATTTAGTTACAGAATTCCCTGTGGGAGTCAGCAAACACAACTGTTTGGGCCTACTATGCAGTTTGTCTTCTCCATATTCCCCATCCTGCCTCTTTCTTCTTTCTTGCAGATATACTCAAGGGCATTCTCTAATTAATATATTGGGATCTAAATCCAATCTCAATGTCTGCTTTTCAAAAAATCCAACCAACAGATACTATATGAAGTACTGACTGATTTATTTCTAGAATGTCTGACCAAATGATCAGAATTATTGACCATATTGTTTTGGCTTTCCCATTCATAGTCTTTAAACCCTGAATCTCACTCCTGTTAGTACCCCTTTTCTCCAGAGCTAAAGAGGCATCTGCACAAAAGCTGAAGAAGCTGAAGAAGAAGGCCAAGTGGAACTGGAAGTCTGCGGGCTCACTAACAAGGTGACCTAGCTGATCAGTGACAACTTATGTGATGTGTGACAGGGACTGGTGCCTTGCAATGTGCTTCCAAGTGCAAAAAGTTTATTTTTTCACTTTCATTTTCCAATTCTCATGGAAACTGTCTCTAAGGAAAAGAAAGTCTAAGAAACATAGTTTTATTTTAGCTAAATTCACACAGTGCAAACTCGACACTAATATATAACATATTTAATCCTCACACTAACCCGATTATTATCTGCATCTTACAGAAGGAGAAAATAAGGCATAGCAAGGGTATATAATTTGCCTGAGCACAAGTAGCTAGGTGCTTGGTCAGGCAAGGTTTCCACAGATAACAATTATACAATCTAAACAAAATATAAAATAATAGTAGTAATTTCAAGAAACAGAAGAAAGAACAGCAGGCAGAATCTGGAAGGGAATTTACTGTTGAAAGAACATAACTGTACTTGGTGAAACTTGTGAGTATACACTTTTTTGCCCTATAGTATGCCCAATTCAACATGGAAACGCCAAAAGCTGCTGAGGATAGATTTTGGGAAAGTGGAACAGACAGAAAATCAATAATTCTGGGTGGATGTAAGGGAGCCTCAGAGGGGGTTAGCCCCAATATTTGTATACAAAGTCTACCAAGATATTGGCCAATCCCTAAAGCACAGTAAGGACCGTAAGAGATCCAGAAAAAATTCTCACCAGCTTCAAACTGAGAACACTGAGTGGTGATTCCATCTTTCACAACCCACAGGGAACACAGAATTTGGAAACTGAGTCCTAAATTATCTCCCTGATAAAGTGAAAAATTACTATTCAGAGGAACAGAATCTAGAGTCTCTACCACATACCATTCATATCTAGTATTCAGTCAAAAATTACTTTTCATGTAAACAGAAAAGTTTGATCTATACTCAAGCAAAAAAATAGTTAATAAACCAACCCTAAGATACCCAGATACAGGAATTATCAAACAGTAACATTGAAGCAGTTGTTAAATATTTTCAGGAAACCTAAAAGAAAGTGAATGCATATAAATAAACAGGTGATGAATCTCAGCAGAGAAACAGAAACTATGTATAAAGTTCTAAGGCCCATAGCTGGGAGATTGCAGGAATGGCAAGTCTATGAATGTTAATAAAGCTGAATGAACAAGAAAGGGGATGTCAAGAGAAAAGGAGAGAGAGTTCAGGAAGTCAGATTATATAGATCCTTGAAGGCCACTGTAAGGATCTGGGACTTTAGTTAAGTGAAAGAACAACTAATTGAAATAATTTCAACAAAAGAGTAACATGAGTTGACTTCTTATTTATGAAGATCACCTCTACTGTCCCACTGAGAAGACTCTGGGGAAAGGGGTAAGAAAGAAGGAGGGGGGACTGGTTAGGAAGCTCTGAATGGATGCTGGTGGTTTTGGATTTGAGTGGTACTTGTGAAATTGATGAGAACTGGATAACATGAATGTAAAGAATAATAGGAAGTATTGATATAGTTTGGTTATGTGGTATGACTTAAAGATTTTTTGACTACGTAGTTAGAAGTTGCAGTCAGTCAATTGGGTATATAATTTATGGAACTCCATGCAAAATGAAAATGCAGGGCATTTTGTTTAAAAATTACTGAAAATATCAAAATCACGATGGTGGAGTTTTATACAAACTGCACAGATTGCACGGCCAGGAAGCCCTGGATACAGCTGCCAACCCCAGAAGGCGGTACATATTGTAGATAAGAGAAGGAAGGTTGACTTTAGAAATTTTAGGTTTGAAGCAATGCATTTGATGGTGCTTAGTAAAGAATAAAATTTACTTAACATAGAAAGCATTTTGTACCTTTAAAAAACCATCCAGTCACTGAGAGTTTCTGTTCATAGAAAGTTAAACCTCTGAATATAGAGAAATACCTATATCAGTAAATCATCTTTCCTCAGCCTTTTATACAATATCTCATGGGATGGTCATTTTTAGTACATTGAATGGGTTTAAGTATCAAGGGGAAATCTGCAGGCAATGAAACTATTCAGAACAAAATCTGATTTGATTAGAAAGGGGGGTACATAAAGCACTTGCAAAAAGGTTTTAAATCAGTTGATTTTTCCCCCTAATATTGATACCTATCCAAGGGAGGGATATCAACACCAATAAAAATGCATCAATGAGTGTTTGCAGTTTTATTTTAAAACATTTATTGAGATTCATTTATGTATTCAACCTTAAAACTGTAGCAAAATTAAATCGCATTTGTCACAAGAGTCTTAGGTTAATCAAGATATTATCCTTGATTTGACCAGGCTGCTGCTCCCAATATGCTAACCCATGCAACCACTCTTCACAGAGCTACCCTCAGAGAGCGTATTGACAAAGAATACTTGTAAATATAACCAAAAAATAGTTGTGCTGATTCCATTATTTATACAAGAGTGATAAGACGGCCTGATCAGGCAGTGGCACAGTGGATAGAACATCGGACTGGGATGCTGAGGACCCAGGTTCAAAACCCCGAGATCACCGGTTTGAATGTGGGCTCATCTGGCTTGAGCAAAGCTCACCAGCTTGAGCCCAAGGTTGCTGGCTCGAGCACGGGGTCACTCGGTCTGCTGGAGCCCCCTGGTCAAGGCACATATGAGAAAGCAATCAATGAACAACTAAGGTGCCGCAACGAAGAATTGATGCTTCTTATCTCTCCCTTCCTGTCTGTCCCTATCTGTCCCTCTCTCTGTCTCTGTCTCTGTCACAAAAAAATAAAAGAATGATAGGAAATCTTCTACGGTTCAATAAAACATCAGCTTTATGTTAAAACTTCTATGCCATTTAGACTCTTTACAGAAAAACTGATAATAAAGAAAAATGTTGAAAAATTATTGAAAATCCCAGAGTCCACAGAAAACCATCAAAATAGTTCAGTTTTCCATGGGGCTATGTAAGCATATATGGTATATATTTTGGATTTATAATTTTAAAATAATATGCTGTGTGTCTCTCTTTATGTGTGAAAAATTGTAATTTTTTTTACTATTTTTGCACATATTGGCAAAAAGTTATTTATAATAGTCTCTTTAGATTATTTTTTCTCTAGTTGTGCTTATTATTTAATTTCTAATACCATTTAGAAGTTCTTGGTTTTGTTTTCATTTAATTCCATATATTGAATACTTGGAAAATTAGTTTTAAACATATTTCTTGTAGTTTAATTTTCTTCCAAGTAATGTTAAACAAAAATTATTATTTGCAATGGTTTTATCTTAATTCAGTTCCCAGTCATTTTCTAATTTTCATTTTGATGTCTTCAACCCCTAAATTTTCATTTTTCTAGTTCTAATATGTGCAGTTTATTAGTAATCTTTTAGTGATTACTAAATTGTATTTCAATTAGCATGGATAGTCTACATGATACACATTTTGAATTCTCTGAGTTTTGATTTATAACCTAGGTTAAGACAAAATTTTTTAAAATATTCTTCGTGTGCTTGATATTAAAATGTATGTTTTCCTGTTTAAATTTAAGCATAATAATAAGCCTTGTTAATTCTGTTATGTCTCACAATACTTTGTATCTATACTTCTGAAATATATTTCAATTTTTTTTTGTATTTTCTCGAAGCTGGAAACGGGGAGAGAGAGCCAGACAGACTACCACATGTGCCCGACCGGGATCTACCCGGCATGCCCACCAGGGGGCGATGCTCTGCCCCTCCAGGGCATCGCTCCGTTGGGACCAGAGCCACGCTAGCACCTGGGGCAGAGGCCAAGGAGCCATCCCCAGCACCCGGGCCATCCTTGCTCCAATGGAGCCCGGCTGCGGGAGGGGAAGAGAGAGACAGAGAGGAAGGAGAGGGGGAGGGGTGGAGAAGCAGATGGGCACCTCTCCTGTGTGCCCTGGCCGGGAATCAAACCCGGGACCTCTGCACACCAGGCCGTCAATTTTTTTTTAATTTGAGAAGCATTTATAAACATTCCCACTCTAATTTTGGAGTTGTCTCTTTGAAACACTAATAATTTTTGTACTACATATTGTGAGATATAATAACAAAGTAATCTGTTGTGTAGTGGTTGAGTAATTTTATGCTAATAAACAGAAATTATTATTCTTTTGTGATACAGTCTAGAAATACTTTTGTCTTAATACTTTTGTTTATTTTGTAATGGTTGAAATGCAATTTGAGATAAATACTTAAAATACAAGGAAGCAAAATGCTAGAAATTAAAAGAATAATTATATATATTCTAATATATATGACAGAGAGATCTATATCATCTATATCTACATATCTATATACCTACATACCTATCTATTTTATATGAAGAATTCAGTTTATTTGCATTTATATTGATTATTGATATATTAAATAATTTAATTTCATTTGTTTAATGTAACTGGGTTTTTCTTCTTTCTTGCTTTCAATTATTTCATCAGTTTTAAGTCATATTATTTTCTTTACTGTATTATATATTGTACATGTATTATTTCACTGAATGCACATGCAATTTTAACATCCATATTTGACTTCACAATTTTCTTAAACATTTTTATTTGTTGACTTTTAGAGAGAGAGGAAAGACGAGAAGGGAGAGAAAAGGAGAAGGAGGAAGGGAGGGAGGGAGGGAGAAAGAGTGAAAGAGAGAGAGAGAGAGAGAGAGAGAGAGAGAGAGAGAGATCTGTTCCACTTATTCATGCCATCATTGATTGATTGTTGTATGTTCCTTGACCAGGGATTGAACCCGCAACCTCAGCATGTTGGGATGATGTTCAGACAAACTGAGCAACTCAGCCACAGCCCGACTTCACAAATGTTAAAAGTAACATCACTCACTTTCTCTGTATTTTTTCTGAAGCTGGAAATGGGGAGACAGTCAGACAGACTCCCGCATGCGCCCGACCAGGATCCACCCGGCACGCCCACCAGGGGCGACGCTCTGCCCACCAGAGGCGATGCTCTGCCCACCAGGGGCAATGCTCTGCCCCTCCGGGGTGTCGCTCTGCCACGACCAGAGCCACTCTAGCGCCTGGGGCAGAGGCCAAGGAGCCATCCCCAGCGCCCGGGCCATCTTTGCTCCAATGGAGCCATGGCTGCAGGAGGGGAAGAGAGAGACAGAGAGGAAGGGGGTGGTGGAGAAGCAAATGGGCGCTTCTCCTATGTGCCCTGGCCGGGAATCGAACCCAGGTCCCCTGCACGCCAGGCCGACGCTCTACCGCTGAGCCAACTGGCCAGGGCCCACTCACTTTCTCTGAAACAGTATAACGACCTTAAAAAATTTATGTTAGTAACTGCTATTTCATAGTCCAAAGTATTATCCACTATTTATGTTCATCTTATATGTGAATTATTTGTTTACACTTACCAATATGTTTACTAATATCTTTATTCATTAATCCTTCTGACTTAGCTGTTTTTTTTACACTTACCAATATGTTTACTAATATCTTTATTCATTAATCCTTCTGACTTAGCTGTTTTTTCTATGCGGTTTAATTTTCATCTTCAAGTGTGTATTTGGAAGTATAGTCTCTCCTTCACCCTCTCTTTCTGTCTAAAAATGTCTCTTAGTATAATTCTTAAATCATGATAGCAGTAGCATTAAGTGTCTCTTCCCAGATGGGACATGGGTACTTTTAATGTGGAAACACTTTTCGGGTTAATTTCTCAAACTGGAATTTACTAGACTGCAGAAAAGTAAAATTGAACTAGACAGATATGTGAGGCAGACCTATGCTTTTGATTTTTCAGGTTATTCTTTTTTTTTTTTTTTTTTTTACTTCATCCAAAGGCTAATCAGAGGCAGGTGAACTTCCCGGTTTCCTTTTGCTGATGAGTGGATATATTTAGTCTACTTTCTCTGATATACAAGACTTTCGGATACTGGATTGATGCACAGATATCAGTTTCAACTGCCTTATCTCCCCTATCTATATGGCTATGAAAATCCCTTAGTATCAAAAATGGCTGAATTCCCATCATACCTTCACAAGGAAGTCAGTTTCATTAAAAGACATCTCTAATTGCTCGAAAACTTTGTATGCTGTGCAGAATAATTTTATTAATTGAACTGCTATGACCCTTATTCCTCCCAGCTGTTTCTTCAAGTTGACCCTCAGGAAAATCACTTGAACGTGCCTAATGCTCCTTTCATAATTACTGAAAATGCCTAATATCTTGCACACCTGCTTGCCACTTACAAGCATTCACATAAACTCAACTGCATACAAATGCAAACACAGGACTAGGTTTTCTCTTTCTGGCATTAAAACATCTCTATGTCCTCAAACTTTCTGTAAATGAAATAGTTTCAAAACTATTTTTTCTTTCTGGTCACTCTACCAGATTCATCATGGTTTGTCCACTTTTCTTTAAAAATGTTGATTTCTTAAATAAACATAGACCTGATATATGTCTGGCCAGGCAAAGCAGATTAAAACTATTGCTTTCTTTATTTTTCTCCCTGGGGAAAATGTAAAAACAAACAAACATATAACATAAGATCAAAATTTTAAGTGATTATATGGCATTATTAATTATAAGCAGAAAATCCCTCCTGACCAGGCGGTGGCACAGTAAATAGATGGTTGACCTGGGATGCTGAGGACCCAGGTTTGAAACCTCGAGGTCATCAGCATGAGTGTGGGCTCATCTGGCTTGAGTGTGGAGTCACCAGCTTGTGTGTGGGATCGTAAACATAATCTTATGGTCCTTAGCTTGAGCCCAAAGGTCGTTGATTTGAAGCTCAAGGTCACTGGTTTGAGTCCAAGGTCACTGGGTTGAGCAAAGGGTCACTGGCTTGCCCCCCATTCAAGACATGTATGAGAAGCAATCAATGAACATTTAAAGTCATGCAACTATAAATTGATGCTTCTGATTTCTCTCCCTTCCTGTCTGTCTCTCTCTTTTATACACACATACACACACAAAAAAATTCCCTGTAAACTTGTAGATGTAAGAAAACTTAGTAAATCTTTTCTTTCAGAGATATAAAATACATTCAATTTCCTTTTTCCTCCTTGTATACTTAATATAGAACAGTGTTACAACAGTGATTGCTTATTTTGAATTGGCTCTGGTTTGTCTACATTCATATAAAATTATGGTGTTAAAATCAGAACTCAATGCTCTGGGCCTCGGCAAGTAAGATAAAACCAAATTTTTATCTTTGGCATTCTAGACACTATACATAAGGAATTCAGACTTATATACTAACCATTTTTTGCCAACATCTTACTATTCATATATTGCGTTTAATAAGTCAAAATTTGAATCCACTCTAAAAGTACAATCCCTAAGCCAACAAGCTCCTCCAACACTTTCTGTGTGTGATTCCCTTGTTGCAGAGAAGGTACACCAATTGTGACTTGCTCAAAATAAGTCAACTTCTCTGGACCTCTACTATTGCATAATTAAACAATATCCCTTCCCTAAAAGTGTGGTTAAAAAAAGAAAATTAGATAACAAAAATTAAATTCTTAGTGTTATGCCTAGCACATATCAAATTAAGAAAATAATTATGAACACTAATTATGATATTTTAAGTTAAATAGCCACGAGCATTTTAATTTGGGAACACATGTGCAAGCAAAGCTTTTAAATGTTTCCCATCAAATCTCCCCCTTTTAAAACTGGCTCACCATTCCAGTCTATTGACATTTTTTTGAATACAGATTCTGTTATCCTGCAAATTTATTCTTACCACTTTCGTGTCATCTGTAATTTTGATAATCGTGTTTTCCAGAACTTGGCTGCAATAATTGACAATATTAGGCAAGATATAGCCTCCTCTTCCATGTGCAGCCAACCACATATAATTCTGCCTAATTGAACTCATATCCAGGGCTTGTGTCTATAGCTTTTCACAGAAATATTACAGGAGAAAATGTCACATGCTTTGCTGATGTTCAGATATACACAGATAGACACAGTTTCTTACTCAACTATCCTAATGAGCTGTCATGAAATGAAGGTCGTCTAACTTGACATGTCTTGTTCTTGTGAACTTTGACCACTCTTGATAGAAGAGTAGATTTTTTTTAATGTTGCTCTGCAGGAGCAATTTAGAGCTGGAGACCCTCACAATCTATCAAGTCGAGCATAGTCTGGGGATATCAAGGGAATATGTTTTACCATAAAACACAGGTCCTTCCATCCTAACAGATTGCAGTTCCATGTGCACTTCAATCCAATCTCTTTTTAGTGTACAAGACTGTCCCTGTTATACAAACAGTGAATTTTCAAAGAAGGTCAAGGTCAACCACCATTGCCATAAATTTCTCATTATTTTTAGAGATAAATTATCTGGACCAGGATACCTGAGTTCCTATTTAGGAGCATGGTATATATTTGGTACATTCCCTCTCATCAATATTTAGGCCAAAAAAAAAAAAAGATTGAGAAGACAAAAGGAAAATAATGATTAACGGTGTCATTTCCCACTACTTGTTACCATAATGCCATCGAGAACTTCCTGTTTCATGCAAATTTTTGCTCTAAAGTAGTGCCAGGGAAGGGTACTAGTATCTAGATGGAGAAACTTATCCTTGACACTTCCTGTTAAGTAACATACTAAGAACTATCTTTTTTATGAAAAAAACTCATGGACATGAACAACAGTGTGGTGACTGAGGAGGGGGAGGGGGTGGAGAATATGGGGAGGCAGTAAATACTGATGGACAAAAACTGAGGGGGAGGATTAACACACAATCCATACACAGAAATTTGTTATAGAATTGGGCACCTGAAAACTCTATAATTAGGTTAACCAGTGTCACCTCAATTAAAAACAGATCATAAGAATTTTTTTTGTCATAAAAGTGTTTTTTTCCAGACTTGGTCAGGTATATTGTAAACATTTTACAATGTCATATAAACAGCACTATTTTCTATTTCCATTTGAAAACTGCACCTTTTCCTTGAAATTCAGGTACAAGATCTTTGGGGATGAACTTAAGTATAATCAAGAGAATCATCAAGCTGTCCTCAAAATAGTCTTTCTCTTTCCAATGTATATTTATTTCCTTTAGTATCAGTTTTATGGCTATTTGTATTTCACTTTCTGATTTTTCTTTTCAATAGCTATGGTAGTTGTTGTTGTTGTTATTATTATTATTATTATTATTATTACATTATTATCTTTATTAGTGACACTTTGTAAAGCCAGTAGCCACGGCCACCATCATAGCCGCCTGGCCCATGCAGATTCGCATTTGATTCGAACAAATGGTAATGAAACAATGGAGCCAAGAACTGGAGCGCCATTAGCTTTAATCCTAGCTTGCACCCAGTGGGCAAGGAATACACAGAGTGGGAAAGCACTTCCCTTTCCATTCAGGGCTCCCAAAGCCACTGACTTATCCAAGTTTCCTAGAATCAAAGGTTTCTAGCTCACCAGCCTTATTCACCTCTGTTCCCCATCCCCTTCTCTCTGCACAAACTGGCTTCTC
Source organism: Saccopteryx bilineata (assembly GCF_036850765.1). NCBI lineage: Eukaryota > Metazoa > Chordata > Mammalia > Chiroptera > Emballonuridae > Saccopteryx > Saccopteryx bilineata. Next base: position 125,493,602 of record NC_089502.1, on the reverse strand, counting down.
CTTCAGCACTCAGCCATTTTGGCTGCTTCTCCTCTCCTCCACGTGGCCTTTCTCTGCTCTCCTCTCTAATGCTAATCTCAAGAACTGAGAGAGAGCAAGCTCTGGGTCAGTCCCATTTTATAGTGTAGAAATCAAAACCTTTAATCCAATATACAAACAAGGAAATCTTTGATACAAAATCACCTAGGGTGGGAAAGGCTTAGTCTTAAAACTAAGCCTTATGCTATAACGATCTTGCCTGCTTACAGCCTGTCCCCCACACCCAATGCAAAATATAAGTGAGCAAACATATGTATCATATTTACAAACTTTTTTAGCCAACACGTTTATACCATGATAGGTGCTACAGTAGTTGAAAATGTCATGGACTTTGTCATTTAGAACTCATACTATAGAAAGAGAGAGGTGATTTTCATTTCAAATAATTATAATCTAAGGTAGATAATTATATTGCTGGCAGTAAATATGTTTATTTCCATCATTTCATTGTACTTAAATGTCTCAAATATGAAAATGACAGAAATCAGCAAACATCACCATATGGTTTTATTTTGCCTTTTTATTTCTTCTTTTCCCTGTTAAGAGTTATTCATCTGTATAGGCAAGAAGCAACTGTGCATGTGGTGCAATTTTAAGGAAAACTAAATATCTCATTTGCATTAATATTTTATTTCTCTCCAGGCTATCAGAAAGTCTGAATTTCATATTGAGGTCATTTATACCAATAAGACTCTTATTAAAACATAAAAATGTTCTTTGGGGATTGGCAGGTGAGAAGGTTGTTTTGATGATCCATTGGTATCTCTTGAACTCCAATAAACAGGGGGTTTCCCAGAAGGTGTAACAAAGAGAGGTGCAGAGAAGGAAGGGGGAAACTTTGGCAGAGGTGGATATCACTGGATACTTATGCCTGGAAGGTGAGCTGGTGACCTCCTAGGAGCCCAGAGTTGCAAAAGAGTAGAAGAAGGAAGACGAAGGAAGAGACCTGTATCAGGATGTGGTGACTGTGTAAGCCTGTTGTTTATAAAAACATTTTCACTTTGTCGGCACTCTCATCACGGTCTGTTCCTGCTGAATTTCTATACCCGTACTTCTGCATCCCTAATTAAATGCCTCTGATTTGAAATCATAACATAGGTTCTGCCTGATTGCCTCAGTGGTAGAGCATTGGCCTGACGTGTGGAAGTCCTAGGTTCGATTTTCAGTCAGGGTACACAGGAGAAATGACCATCTGTTTCTCTACTTCTCCCCCCCCCCTTTTTTTTCTCTCTCTCTGCCTCCAGCAGCCATGGCTTGAACAGTTTGAGCAAGTTCATCCTGGCCACTGGAGGATGGCTCCATGGCCTCATGTTAGGTGCTAAAATAGCTCGGTTGCTTAGCAACAGAGCAGCAGCTCCAGATTGGGGTTGCTGGGTGGATCCCAGTCAGCAGTGCAGGTGAGAGTCTGTCTCTCTGCCTCCCTTTCTCTCACTTTAAAAATATAAATGAATGAATGAATGAATGAAAGTAATCACAGAATAGGAGTTGTTTGTTTGTTTTTTCCCCAAAACATCAGGTATTGTCTACAAGTATGTCAGTGGGAAGTTGAAAATCAATGTGGAATCAAACAATCTATATTCACAGCACCAGAATCCATATTCCTATGTAAGGATTTGTATGGCCAGGAGCTTCCGCCATCCTTGCCATTCACATGCACGTTCTCATTGAATTCAGGCAGATGATAAAGAAACAGTGGAGCCAAAAAATGGTGGGCCATTCCTTTATTCAAGTCTCGCACCGGCCAAAGAGCAAACATGCAGGAAAATTCCCTTTCACTCAGGGCTCCCAAAGCCACTGACACATTCTCCAGTTCCACAACTGGGATGTTGGTCAAATAAGTTTGTAAATATGATACATATGTTTGCTCGCTTATGGTTTGCATTAGGTGTGGGGACAGGCTGTAAGCAGGCAGGGTCATTATAACCTAAGGCTTAGTTTTTTTTTTTTGCTTATTTTTTATTTTTTTATTTTTTATTTTTTTTTTTGCATTTTTCTGAAGCTGGAAACAAGGAGAGACAGTCAGACAGACTCCTGCATGCGCCTGACCGGGATCCACCCGGCACACCCACCATGGGGCAACGCTCTGTCCACCAGGGGGCGATGCTCTGCCCATCCTGGGCGTCGCCATGTTGCGACCAGAGCCACTCTAGCGCCTGAGGCAGAGGCCACAGAGCCATCCCCAGTGCCCGGGCCATCTTTGCTCTAATGGAGCCTTGGCTGCGGGAGGGGAAGAGAGAGACAGAGAGGAAGGTGCGGTGGAGGGGTGGAGAAGCAAATGGGCGCTTCTCCTGTGTGCCCTGGCTGGGAATCGAACCCGGGTCCTCTGCACGCTAGGCCGATGCTCTACCACTGAGCCAACCGGCCAGGGCAAGGCTTAGTTTTAAGACTAAGCTTTTCCCCACACCCTTGACTGTTGCATGATGTGGGGTGGTGCACTCTCATGAGGAATCCCATTATGCCTCAGATAAGTGACTTTGTATCAGAGACTTGTTTGTATATTGGATTAAAGGTTTTTATTTCTACACTATAAAATGGGGCAGAGGAGCCCATGCTGGAGGAGAGCAGAGAAAGGCCACGTGGAGGAGAGGAGAAGCAGCCAAGATGGCAGAGTGCTGAAGGAGAAGCCAGTTTGTGCAGAGTTTGTGCAGAGAGAAGGAGATGGGGAACAGAGGTGAATAAGGCTGGTAAGGTAGAAACCTTTGATTCTAGGAAACTCGGATAAGTCAGTGGATTTCAGAGCCCTGAATGGAAAGGGAAGTGTTTTCCCACTGTATATATTTCTTGCCCACTGGGTGCGAGCTAGGATTAAAGCTAATGGCGCTCCAGTTCTTGGCTCCATTGTTTTATTACTGTCTGTTCGAATCAAATTTGAACCTGCATGGGCCAGGCGGCTATGATGGTGGCTGTGGCTACTGGCTTTACACAGGAGAATCTTCTCCAGTTTCTCCTAGAGTCAAAGGTCTCTCTAGTCACAGCGGAGCTCACAATGCTCCTTATTTCTGGTTCCCCATCTGCTCTCTTTCTCTTTCCCTGCCAACATGGCTTCTTCAGCACTCTGCATTCTCTCTCTCTCACTCCACAAATAGGGCTTCTTTTTCCTTCTCCTCTCTCTTTTCAAAACTTTCTGGATCGAAAACCTCTCCTCCAGCAAACATTAGCAAAACAATGACCCCTCCCAAGCAAGAAGGTAATTTGCAATTTCACAGACCACATATATCTGGCACTGCCTAGCCCCCAATGTAAACTATAAGCAAGCAAACATAAAAAATTGTATTTTACAAACTTATTTGACAAATAGAATTATAAGATTGTATTGACAGCAGACAGATTGTGTGAGAGAGAAAAAAGACATGCAAAGAGAGGAGACATTGCTTAAGAATGAGCTTACTGAGCAGTCTTTACTGAAATAAATGAATAGTTCTTTAGGTTAAACTACATCTTACAGTAGTTTATAGCAGTTATGAACCTAGAGCCAAGACACTTCTGCAATAAATATATATATCTCTTGAGATATCACAATGCTGCAGCAACATCTCTAAAGTAATCGGTCACATACAGAGCCAAGATGAAATATATACATGAATTTTATATCACATATTAGAAGCCATTTGATTATTTTCACTTTTACCAGAAAGATATTATTTTATGCTAAATGTAGTACATATGCATATGAAATGTATGGAACTTGAGCAAAACCTAGAATCATCCATACTTGTTATATTACTATTTACTACTGTTTACACAGGACAATGGTTCTCAGAGTTTATCCATGACCTAGAGTGTCAGAACCACCTGAAAACTTGGTGAATGTCAGTCTCAGGATCAGCAACACCTGCCCCACACCCACCCTGAGTGAGGTCTGCTGATCACAAACTCTGGAGGGGAGGTCGAGGAAGCTCTGTTTAACAAGCTCTCCGGTGACTCTGAGGCATGACAAAGACAATGACACTACTCAGAGTGGTATTTTATTATGTGAATAGAGGAATGTGATTGAAAAAAAATTCACAATAGTCTTTTTACCTTGATACAAAGCTGTATATACAGGTGTAAAACCAGTAGCCATGGCCACCATCACAGCTGCCTGGCCCATGAAGGTTCACATTGGATTCTGACAGTCGGTAATGAAACAACGGAGCCAAGAACTGGTGGGCCAACATCTTTAATCCTAGCTTACACCTGGTGGGCAAGTGAAAACACACACTGGGCTCCAAAACCCACTCATTCAGTGCTCACAAAGCTACTGACTTATTCGAGTTTTCTAGAATCAAAGGTTTCTAGCTCACCAGACTTATTCACCTCTGTTCCCCATCTCCTTCTCCCTGCACAAACTCTGCACAAAATGGCTTCTCCTTCAGCATTCTGCCATCTTGGCTGCTTCTCCTGGCCTCCCCATGTGGCCTTTTTTTCTGCTCTCTTACAGCATGGGCTCCTCCTAGAACATAATCACTCTCCCCCAGAACAACGTGATCTCTTTTTTAAAAACCTTTTGGCATGAAAGCCCTCCCCCAACACATATTAATATAATCACGCCCATCCCAAGCAAGAAGGGAAACTAATATTATCACCTGGGTGACGGGCTTCCACGTGAGCAGCACCATCTTTAACAAAGTGAGCATAATATATTTTATCTGCCCAACAATAACTTTATATCTTACATTTAGATCTGGGCCTTCTGTTTTCTAAAGAAACTAATAAAATGATCTGTCTTTTTTTTTTTTAAATGATCTGTCTTCTTTAGAGGCTCTGAATAGGAAAATAAAACAGGAACAAAGTTCAATGCCCTGAGGCAAAGGCCACAGTGACTTTTACTGACAAGTGTACTGAACGCAGTACTGTGCTGAACTTTAGCACAATATGGACAGAATTAGCAATTCTAATTAGTCAGTAGGTGGAAACACTTAAAATACTTCTTTTGCCCTTTATTCAGCTCTAAAGAAGTTCCTCTTCCTGACTTCCTCATTCTTGTCCCTGCTTCTATTATATTTTGTGTGTATCAATAAATACCCATGAGGACTGGGGTCCAAGGCCATCACAGAAAACCTACATAGGGGAATGTGAGGTACTCCCCCTAGGTTCCTCAGTGCATTCCATGTGATCTCTGAGAAGTCACTTTCTCCATGACAGTCTTCAAAGTCAAATATGTATGATGCCAGGTGGGTAATAAACCTATGGGGGATTGTAAAGCCCATAACTGCGGGCACCATCACAACCATCTGGCCTGTGCAGGTTTGCATTTGATTCGGACAGGCGGTAATGAAACAACGGAGCCAAGAACTGGTGGGCCAATAGATTTAATCCTAGCTTGCACCCGGCTGGCAAGAAATACACACAGTGGGAAAACACTTCCCTTTCCATTCAGAACTCCCAAAGCCACTGTTGGGCAGATAAAATATATTATGCTCACTTTGTTAAAGATGGCGTTACCCAGGTGAAATTAATGTATGTCTCTGGGCAGGCAGGATCTTTGTAGCCTGGGGCTTGGTTTTGGGATTAAGCCTTTCCCACCCTTTTTGATGTGGGGTGGTACAATCCCATCATGCCTCAGAGAAGTGACTTTGTATTAGAGACTTCCCTATTTTGTATATTGGATTAGAGGTTGTGAAGCTACACTATAAAATAGGGGCAGAATAGGAGCTTGCTCTCTTGGTTCCTGGGATGATTAGTGTGAGAGAGCAGAGGGAGCAGAGCAGAGAGCAGAAAAAGGCCACATGGAGTAGGCCAGGAGAAGCAGCCAAGATGGCGGAGTGCTGAGTGAGATGCCAGTTTGTGTAGAGTTTGTATCTGGGATAAGGAAGGAGATGGGGAACTGAGGAGAATAAGGCTGGTGAGCTAGAAACCTTTGATTCTAGGAAACTCGGATAAGTCAGTAGCTTTGTGAGCACTGAACATGAGTGGGTTTTGGAGCCCAGTGTGTGTGTTTTAGTTGCCCGCCGGGTGCAAGCTAGGATTAAAGACTATGGCCCACCAGTTTTTGGCTCCGTTGTTTCTTTACCGACTGTCTGAATCCAATGGGAACCTGCATTGGCCAGGCGGCTGCTGTGACGGTAGCCCTGGCCGTGGCCACTGGCCTTACAGCCACTGACTTATTTGAGTATTCCTAAAATCAAAGGTTTCTACCTCACCAGCCTTATTCATCTCTGTTCCCCATCTCCTTCTCTCTGCACAAACTCTGCACAAACTGGCTTCTCTTTCAGCACTCTGCCATCTTAGCTGCTTCTCTCTCCTCCACGTGGCCTTTCTCTGCCTCCTCCAGCATGGGCTCCTCTACCCCATTATGTAATGTAGAAATAAAAACCTTTAATCCAATATACAAACAAGGAAGTCTCTGAAACAAAGTCACTTATCTGAGGCATAATGAGATTCTTCATGAGAGTGCACCACCCCACATCATGCAACAGTCAAGGGTGTGGGGAAAAGCTTAGTCTTAAAACTAAGACTTAGGCTATAATAACCCTGGCCTGCTTACAGCCTGTCTCCCACACCCAATGCAAACTATAAGCAAGCAAACATATATAGCATATTTACAAACTTATTTGACCAACAGGAATCTCTTTGTAAATTATATAAATGTATAACTACTAAGATGTACACCTGAAACTAATATACTGTTAACTGTGTTGGGCAGATAAAATGTATTATGCTCACTTTGTTAAAGATGGCGCTGCCCACGAGGAGGCCATCGCCCAGGTGATATTACTGTGTGTCTCTGTGGGTAGATAGAATCCTTGTAGCCTGGGGCTTGGTTTTGGGATTAAACCTTTCCCACCCGTTTTGATGTGGGGCGGTACAATCCAATCATGCCTCAGAAGTGACTTTGTATTAGAGACTTCCCTATTTTGTATATTGGATTAGAGGTTGTGAAGCTACAATATAAAATGGGGGTAGACTACACGAGGGCTGGCGCTCTTGGTTCCTGGGATGATTAGCATGAGAGAGCAGAGGGAGCAGAGCAGAGAGCAGAAAGAGGCCATGTGGCCAGGAGAAGCAGCCAAGATGGCGGAGTATTGAGTGAGAGGCCAGTTTGTGCAGTTTGACACTGGAGAAGGAAGGAGATGGGGAACAGAGGTGAATAAGTCTGGTGAACTAGAAACCTTTGATTCTAGGAAACTCGGATAAGTCAGTAGCTTTGTGAGCACTGAATGTGAGTGGGTTTTGGAGCCCAGTGTGTGTTTTTACTTGCCTGCTGGGTGCAAGCTAGGATTAAAGACTATGGCCCACCAGTTTTTGGCTCCGTTGTTTCTTTACCGACTGTCCGAATCCAATGCAAACCTGCATGAGCTGGGCTGCTCTGATGGTAGCCTTGGCTTCTGGCTTTACAACTGTAATTTTTAATTACTGTTAACTGTAATTAAAAAATAATTTTTTAAAAAGTCAAATATAGGAAAGCATTTTTTAATAATTTACTTTTGGAGGTTAGATCCATCACTTTGTATGTAAAAGGCTCACTACTAGACAATAAATACATACTAACTGAATGAAGGACTCACACATGACAAACCACAGAAATATCATTAGTGGTGAAAAGTCCAAGAAAATTTCGAGCGGAAAACCATGCCAAGGCGAGCTTTTTAAAAGTAGAATTTCGGCTGGGAAAGAATGAATTGCCTACAATGCTTCTTCAGAAGAGGAACTGTGGGTCAATAAGTTTGTAAATATGATATATATGTTTGCTCGCTTATAGTTTGCATTGGGTGTGGGGGACAAGCTATAAGCAGGCAAGATCCTTATAGCCTAAGGCTTAGTTTTAAGACTGAACCTTTCCCACCCTTTTAATACTAAGATCTTTTCAACACTAAGCTTTTCTCCACACCCTTGACTATTACATGATGTGGGATGGTACACTCTTATAAGGAATCCAATTTATGCCTTAGATAAGTGGCTTTGTATTAGAGACTTCCTTATTTGTATATTGGCTTAAAGGTTTTTATTTCTAGACTATAAAATGGGGCAGACCAGGAGCTCTTTTTCTTGGTTCCTGAAATTAGCATTGCAGCAAAGAGGCAGCCAAGATGGCGGAGCGCTGAAGGAAAAGCCAATTTGTGCAGAGTTTGTGCAGAGAGAAGGAGATGGGGAACAGAGGTGAATAAGGCTGGTGAGGTAGAAACCTTTGTTTCTAGGAATACTCAGATAAGTCACTAGCTTTGGGAGCCCTGAATAGAAAGGGAAGTGTTTTCCCACTGTGTGTATTTCTAGCCAGCTGAGTGCGAGCTAGGATTAAATGTAATGGCCCACCAGTTCTTGGCTCCATTGTTTCATTAACATCTGTTCGAATCAAATGAGAACCTGCATGGGCCAGGCAGCTGTGATGGTGGCCGTGGCTACTGGCCTTACATTACCAAATATTTTTCTCACCAAATATTATGTAATTGATGTACTTTTGATAGGCTATGTATCATGTGCCAGTGTAGTCTCCAATTAGATTACTCCATTTCACACATCAGTGTAGAAAAGTGTATTTTTAAACACAAATGGAAGATTCTAGCAAAAATTATGAAGTGTTTACTGTGTATCAGGCTCTGCTGAAATACTTTAAAGTTATTAACTCAATCAATCCTTGCAACAATGCTTTGAGGTTGATAAAAATACTATCTCAATTTTCTAGGTAGAAAACTTAAACAGATGTAAAAATATTTAATTAAATTAAAAAAATATGTTCAAGTCAATGAGAAACAACTGAAATTTGAACCCACAAAGTCTGCAGTTTGGCTCATGACTTCTAATTCTCAACCACTACCTCAGAGTATTGAGATAATGTAATTACTTCAATGAGAATTACTGCTAGATTTTCATTGTAAGGTAACTTCAGTTTTGTCTCTCACTGTCCCTCTTATTTACTGAGTGGGGAGAGTTCTTGCCCCAGCTGAGGATGAAAATTCAAGGCCAGCCCCATGGCTTCTCTAGCCACACTAAGGTAATAAAAATAAATGCTCAACTGTTGCTTTTAGTTCCAAAATATGGTTTCTGTTCAGTAATTAAAATATCCAGTCTCATAAAAGGCATTTTTAAAATTTTTATTTATTGAATTTTTAAGAGAGAGGATAAAGGGGGGAAAGAGAGAGAGAGAGAGGAGAAGTCAGGAGCATCAACACATAGTAGTTGCTTCCTGTATGTGCCTTGACCAGGTAAGCCCAGGGTTTCAAACTGACCTCAGCACTCCAGGTCGACACTTTATCCACTGCACCATCACAGGTCAGGCCCACAAAATTTTTTAAATGTCTCAGTTTCTTCCAAACTTTAGCCTTCTCACCTGCCTGAGCTTGGTCTCACTTCATACGGAAGTCAATTTTATTAACACCTAAACTGGACTTTCTAATACTCTTCCTGTGACCTCACTGATTACAATGGATGATTACAATGGGATTGAATATCAGGGATAGACAAGTGGTAGATTGAGCAGGAAAGCTCTTATTTGCTTGGTAATGGCATGGTGATTTCACTTAGTACTCTTTGCATCTGGTAGGTAATTAAATCTGTTTTCTTCATGGGCACTGTGATGGACTAATTGAAGAAATGGCCCCATGTCTTCACCCCTCCCTTATCCATCACCTTTTTCCTGAAACTTCATAATGCTCCTTCAGTCGGACTCTGAGGATGGCCACACGACTGGTTTTGGCCAGAGGAATGTGAACAATCATGATATAAACAGAAACTTGAAAAATGCTGGCATACATAGGCTTGCCCTCACTTTTGTGCCTCTGTCACTGCAACGAGGGCATGTTTGCACTAGCTTGCCAGAGGATAAGACATACATTTCATCTTAGTTGTTCCAGCTAAAAGCATCTTAGGTGAACCTGATAATCAACCATCCATAAGCATATGTACGAACCAAGCCAGATTCAGTAGAGACATTTAGATGACAATACTGGATGTGTGAAACATTAAGTTGTCATTGTAAGTGGATGAGAGATATTGGTTGTTATTCAGTATTACCGTGACAACAGGTATCAGATACAGGCATGCTCATGAGTTCCTTTGGGACTCCCCTCATTATGGGGATATATCTCACATGCTATTTCATCAATGAGGAAAATCATAGGCATTTCTATGCTCCTGGGTTGCCTTTTCATTTTTTGGCTCCTCAACATCTGGAAAACCTTCCACATTACTTATTCTATGACCTAACTAACATTTCTAGGGGATTCATTGAACATAATCCAAGAAAACCATATGCATACTTTCTCTTGTTCATGGTCCACATCTGGGTCACAGAAGAGTCATGAAATTTTTACCCAACTAAACACGTTGAAGGGAAATCTAATTGTTACACAGATATTTCTCTGTTGCTGCTAGTATGAGTTAAATACCAGTTCTCAGCGTACGTGAAATTTACGGGGACACAGAGTAAGCTAACTGTGGCATTTCATTAAATATTCTCTCTTGAACTGGGATTTGGAAGTAATAATATATACCCTTCTCCTTTGGGAGGGAAGGAATTCATAACACTATTCCCTCTAAAAAACCTGCTAAAAAATATTCTCAGATAAACTCTGTGAAGCTACTATGATTCTATTTGAGGTTAGACAGTATCATTCCATCTTTCCCACTTTGGGGATAAGGTGGTCCTTAAGACATAATTGTTGCTGAAGAAAATGCTCTTCTAAAAAAAGAAAGAAGGTCTTGGCTGGTTGGCTCAGCAGTAGAGTGTCAGTGTGGCATGTGGAAGTCCTGGCTTCAATTCCCAGCCAGGACACACAGGAGAAGTGCTCATCTGCTTCTCCACCCTTCCCCCTCTCCTTTCTCTCTATCTATCTCTTCCCTCCCCGCAGCCAAGTCTCCACTGCAGCAAAGTTAGCCTAGGTGCTGAGGACGGCTCCATGTCCTCCACCTCAAATGCTAGAATGGCTCCAGTTGCAATGGAGCAATGCCCCAGATGAGCAGAGCATCGCCCCCTGGTGGACATGTTGGGTGGATCCTGGTGAGGCACATGCAGGAGTCTGTCTCTGCCTCCCTGCTTCTCACTTCAGAAAAATACAAAAATAAAATAAAAGAAGAAAGAAAATGCCTCTCCTAATCTTTCCCTAACAAAACCCATCGTTTAATATTCCTTTTAGCCTGACCAGGTGGTGGTGCAGTGGGTAGAGTGTCATACTGAGATATAGAGGACTCATATTCGAATCCCCAAAGTCACCAGCTTGAGCATGGGCTCACCAGTTTGAGTGCAGGGTCGCTGGCTTGAGTATGGGATCATGGACATGACGCCAAGGACACTGGCTTGAGCAGGGGGTCACTTGGTCTGCTGGAGCCCCCTGGTCAAGGCAACATGAGAAAGCAATCAATGAACAACTAAGGTGCCACAACGAAGAATTGATGCTTCTCATCTCCCTTCCTGTCTGTCTGCTCCTCTCTCTGCACCTCTCTCTCTCTCTCTCTCTCTCTCTCTCTTACACACACACACACACACACACACACACACACACAAATAAATAAATAAATAAATAAATGAAAGAAAGAAAGAAAGAAAGAAAGAAATAAAAAATATTCCTTTTAATTCTAAGAAGACTAAAATCCTTCTGATGTTTCTCTGTTGTTACTTTCAACAGCTTTACATCTTGGTCTAATACATAATTTGCAATATGGTTTTTAACAAATTTTTACTCATTTTATAGAGAAAAGGATGGGGAGAGAGAGAAAGAGAAGAACATAGTTCTGTTCCTGCATGTACCCTGACTGAGGATCAAACCAGCAACCTATGTGCATCAGGATGACACTCTAACCAATTGAGCTATCCAGCCAAAGCTAATTTTTTGTAATATGTTTTTTATCAACACTTCCATTTTGAAATAGTATTATGCTATGTATCTTGAACACATACAATATTTAAGACTGGAAGATATGTGTAAATCCTGCTTTTTTTGTAGCAAAAACCACTGGGGTCAATTAAAGTAATATTCACCTTGCCTGGTGCCCTCCTCACTAACTGCTCCTCCTCATAACAGACCACCTAAAGGTAAAAATTTGCTTATATTATATAAATTTCTTTCTTCTCACCATGTAACACAAAACTAAATATACACACACTCATACCTTATACAGCATGTACCCCCATACACACACTGCTTATATAACACGTACACACTTACACACATATTCATGTTCAAGGAAGATAAACTAAAAAGGAATGCAAAAAAGAAATGACAAACTTTTATGCACAGCATTTTTTCTACACATATTGTCAAGTTTCTTTTAGCCTATTTGGTTTTTCACTGCTCAACTGCCTGCCTTATATGCTATACATATGTCATGGACCAATCTCACAAAAGCCTGAAATTACACCTGCAATTTAGATGAGGATGTGGATAAAAACATCCTCTATTTCAGCCACAGAGAAAGCATCTACCTATGGGAAATGCACAATTTTCAATAAGAGGAGGGCATGGGAAGTTGGCATTAGGAACTCAAGGAAAAAGAAAATAACAAAAATCAGGGAAATTCCAATAACTAAGCATAGTACAATGGTGTGTAATTAAAAGCAAAGTAATATTCAGGGAGCATGGGTGGGCAGGTGTTCAGTGTATGAAAGTCAAGCAGCCATGATAGAGTCCTCCTAATTAGGTTAGTTGTTGGTGTAGATAAAGAAAGTGCCAGAATCAAAGGAAGCCCCAATCTTGCAAAGACCAAAATATTTTGTAGCATATTAAAAAGGATGACAGTGAATCAATGACCTACTATTTATTGAGGGCTTAGTATAGTTGAGCCCTGACCTTAATAGTTTAAATTCATTTAATACTTGAAATAGGGTTATTTAATTCATTACAGAAATAAGGAAAACAAAGTTTACGTTAAGTTAAAGTTACAGTTGCAAAGAAGGAGATATTACATTCTCACTCCTCTTCCACAGTGAAGAGCTGATTGTTGAGAAATGACTGCCTTGCTGGAGGCTACATTTTCCAGCATCCTCTGAGTCTAGCTGAGTGGCATGTGAGTGAAAGTGATCTGTTTCTCTCTTTTTTTTTTCTTTTCCATTTTCTGGCTTAAGCGAATAACTCTGAGGCCCTAAATTACTGTGGAGCCACCAGATGGAAGAAATATGGCTTTCTGCATCACCAGGTTGAAAGCCATCCTTGAGTATTCATATTTAATCGTTGTATGAGAAAGAAACATTTATTGTATTAATCATTTGAGTTTTGGCCCTGGCTGGTTGGCTCAGCAGTAGAGCGTTGGTCTGGTGTGTGGATGCCCCCTGTTTGATTCCAGGTCAGGGCACACAAGAGACACAACCATCTGCCCCCACCTAACCCTGTCTTCCTTCTCTCTCTCTCTATCTTTCTCTCTCTCTCTTTCTTTCCTCCAGCCATGGCTATATTTATTCAAGGGCATCAGCCTAGGAGCTAAGAGTGGTTCCACAGAGTCTCTGCCTCAGGCACTAAAAATACCTCAGTTGCGAGCATGGCCCCAGATGGGCAGAGCATTGGCCCCATATGTGGTTTTCAGGTGGATCCCTGTTGGGGCACATGTGGGAGTCTGTCCCTCTATCTCCCCTCCTCTCACTTAAAAAAAAAAGGCATTGAGTTTGGGGGCTTATCAGTTAGGAAATCTATCTTTACACTACTATAGTTTTCTTAATCACTGAAATAATACTGCCTTAATAATTAAAAAACATAAAATGGATTGAATGAATATGTGCTTTGAAGGGTAGTTTTGAGAACTTAGCACACTTATGGAAAGCACAATTTTATACACAGGCAGCACCATATATGTTTAGAATTCCTATAGTAATGACAATGATAATTTGTAGCTTTACTTTAAATGTATTTTCTCACTTTAGAATTAAAGATGGAATATTTATCTGAAATAAATAAATATGAAAACCAAATATCAGAAGATTCAAATGACTTGGGTTTATGACAGAACTGGCACAAACCCAAGTCATTAGCTAAAAAGATGGATGTTCTTTTTCGGCAACACTGTGACACTTTCTGGGTAAGAAAATTGAAAACCAAAACTTCCTGTGTTTGTTAACCAGTATGGAGTTTAAGAGGTATGGCTAAAGCCTTGAGAAGAATTTAGAAGCTCATTTATTCTATCTGGGGTACAAGATCAAGTATGAGTCCAAAAGGAAAGACAATGATAAATGACTTAAATTCTTCCACCATAAAGTAAGGGTTGAGAGTGTATTGGCAATACAAGGGAAGAAGTCCAAGACTACAGCTTTGTCCTTAAATTTAATCTTCTCATTTCTTTTGGGCATATATTTACTTCATCTGTAGGGTTGGGAGTAACATGAGGATAGGAAATCACTTTGTCAGGAACATACTCGATTTACAATCACCAGTAAAATATGTTTTTAACAGATAATCTTGATCTCATTTAAATAAAAATTACCCAAGTAAGAATGGTAGGTACCACCATTATACAATAGAAATTTCTGCAATTATAGAAATATATCTACACTATTAAATATGTCAGTCACTGGCCACGTATGGCTACTGAACATTTAAAATGTGCTTGACCTGCGGTGATGCAGTGGATAAAGCTTCGACCTAGAACACTGAGATTGCTGGTTTGAAACCCTGGGCTTGCCTGGTCAAGACACATATGGAAGTTGATGCTTCCTGCTTCTGCCCCCCATCTCTCTCTCCCTCTCCCCCCCCCCTCTCCACTCTCTAAAAAAAAATTTACTTGTGCACCTGAGGAACTAAATTTTTAATTTTCTGTAACTTTACATTTAAATAGCCACACATAGCTAGTGGTTCCCATATTGGACAGTGCAATTCGAAACTTAAAGGTATGATTTTAGTAAAACAACTGGATGTCTAATGCAAATCTGCATGTGAATTAGAGACACGCTTGAAATTTGGGACAGAAACCAGAACTATATGGCAAATTAAAAAAAATACAAGATGTGCAGAACTGAAGCTACATCTATGTAAATGTAGACTAATTCAGTCTAAATGGTCAAATTCGTGTTTATGGAGAATTAGAAGCCCAAACTGAAAGCAATTTGCAAGGACATAATATCTGGTTATGTGAACAGACCTTATGTCCCAAATGGTACACCAAATATTCAGCTTATTTTTGAGCTTCCAAAGTCTCCATCTATGGCTTTAGCCACCACTAAATCCCAGTTAATAAATGAATTTGCCTTCTACTTTAATGGGAAGACAGAGGACATAAGCTGTAAATTCTTCAGTTTTCTTTCCTATTCTCTAAAAATTTACCTTTAAAATGCTCCGGTTTTTTTCTAGAGAAAAATGACTTGCTACTTGATGCCAATCATATTGCTTGAGTTAACTAACATTTGCTTCCTCAGGGGCCAGCAGATTAAGCAAGCTCTTTCTTAAAAGATCTGTATTTATCTTTATTAATTTCTCTCTAGTTCAGTTTTTAGTATACTGAACAGATTTTAATCACTAAAACCAACAAATCATCCAACAAACAATATCTTCTGCAAATTACTGCCTAGGTCATGTGTACACTAAGTTTATTTCCTTATTCCTTCATTCTTTAAGTTATATCTTCACAGTTTCTCCTCCTAACATCTGTTCAGTTTCCTCCTTCAGAGTTCAGACTTTCCTCAGTTAACAACATGGATTGTAAGGTATGAAATTTTTTTTAATAATATTCATAGTTCGCTTGACCAGGTGATGGCTCAGTGGATAGAGTGTTGGACTGGGATGCAAAGGACCCAGGTTCGAGACCCCGAGGTTGCCAGCTTGAGTGCGGGCTCATCTGGCTTGAGCAAAAAAGCAGCTCACCAGCTTGGACCCAAGGTCACTGGCTTGAGCAAGGGGTTACTCAGTCTGCTGTAGCCCTGCGGTGAAAGCACATATGAGAAAGCAATCAGTGAACAACTAAGGTGTCACAACAAAAAATTGATGATTGATGTTTCTCATCTCTCTCTGTTCCTGTCTGTCTGTCCCTATCTATCCCTCTCTCTGACCCTCTCTCTGTCCCTGTAAATAAAAATAAATAAATAAAATGTTAAAAAAATATTCATAGTTCATATATATTGTTGATGTCAGGTTTTAGAAAAACATTATGGTGTGTGAATCTTCCTGGCTCAGCTGACAGATGAACTAGATAGCAACTTTAGAAATATTATTTATTTTTAAATTATAGTTGACATACACTATTATATTAGTTTCAAGTGTACAACATAGTGGTTTGACATTTATATACCTCACAAAACAATCACCATTATAAGTCTAGTAGCCATCTCTCCTTGTACAAAATTATTGTGATATTGTTGATTCTATTTCCTATGTTATACATTACATTCCTGTGACTTAGTTTATAAATGGAAATTTGTACCTCTTTAATCTCCTTCACTTTTTTTGTTCATTGTTCCAACCTTTCCTCTCTGGCAACCATAAGTTTGTTCTGTTCCTATGAGTCTATTTCTGTTTTGTTTTGTTTTTCATTTGTTTTGTTTTTGATTCCACATATAAATGAAATCATAGGGCATTTTTTTCCCCTCTGTCCAAACTATTTCACTTGGCATAATACCCACTAGGTAAATCCATACTACAACAAAAGGCAAAATTTCATTCTTTTTTATGACTAATATTTCATTGTATATAAGTACCACAGTTCCTTTATCCATTCACCTATTGGTGGGCACTTGAGTGGCTTCCATATCTTGACTATTGTAAATAATGTTGCAATAAACATAAAAGTGAATATATCTCTTCAAATTAGTGTTTTTATTTTCTTTGGATAAATACCCAGAGGTGAAATTGCTGAGTAATATGGTAGTTCTGTTTTAAAATTTTGTTTTGTTTTGTTTTAAATTTTTTGAGGAAGCCATACTGTTTTCCATAGTGAGCTGTGCCAATCTGCATTTCACTAACAGTGCATGAGGGTTCCCTTTTCTCCACACCCTCACCAACATTTGTTCTTTGTCTTTTTTATAATAATCATTCTTACAGGTGTGAAGTGATACTTCATTGTGGTTTGAATTTGCATTTCTCTGACGATTAATGATGTTGAGCATCTTTTCATACGTCTGTTGACCATCTGTACATATTCTTTGGAGAAATGTCTATTTGGGTTCTCTGTCCATTTTTCAAGATAATTACTTGTTTTTTATGTTGAGTTGTATGCATTCTTTATATATTTTGGATATTGGTCCATTATCAGCTCTAATATTTGCAAATACTTTATCACACTTTGTAGGTTGCCCTTTTGTTTTGTTGATGGTTTACTTTCCCATGCAAAAGCTTTCTAGTTTGACATAGTCTTTATTTGTTTATTTTTTCTTTTGTTTCCTTTGCCCATGAAGACATATCACTGCCTATGTTTTTTATTTCCTAGACATTTTATACTTCCATTAGAGGTACTGTTATTTTTACTTCCCTCTAAATGACTAAAGAACATGCCCACATGTTGATTGTTAATGAAATATATTTACTATCAGAGTAGTTATTTTAAAAAAAACTGTGGATGACGTCAGAGTAATGGCGGAGTAGGAAGCGATACCGATAAATCTCCCCCAAAACTCAACAAGATCTTCAACCAGAAACAGAAAAACCTATACTTGGAGCTTCCAGATTCTTCGCAATACACCCAAAGGTATGATTGAGTGAAAAATTGGCTAAATATATAACCAAACCCCGAAGGAAATAGGGAGTAAGAAATGCTCCGCCTTCCTCACTAACCTAAACGGGGCGGCTTTCTCTGGTAACTGTGAATATAGAAACTGAGGCGGGCAAAGGGGGTGAATAGATCCAGGCCGCCGCAGCAAAAACGGCCGAACCAGGCTGTGGCTCAGAGATCCAAGCCAAGGAAAATCTGATCCTGTGGCAACCCGGGCAATACAAGCTAACACTCGCGCCAAACCCAAACAAAGAAAGACAAGCGGAGCGGCCATTTTACCCGGTCTCCTGGTCGGTGCGCAGTTAGTGGAAGAGAGATTTCTTCCTAAGCCGCGGAAGTGGGTGCCCGTGTTGCCCCACGGAGAGGCAGGGTCAGAGGCCTTTCTGTGGGCTGAGGGCAGAGTCTCTGGGCAGCCCCAGCGCCCTGGGAAAGCCACGCACGGGAGGGAGTGAGAACTAATCCCAACGGTGGAGATTTTCCGTGCTGGAGGCTATTTCACTCAGAGGGAACCGCAGCCGGCCTCATATCCTGGTTTGCGCGCGCAGATAAGGAGTGAGCGATTCCTCCGAGTGCCTCGGAAGTGCGCGCCCGTGTTATCGCACAGAGGGGCAGAGTCAGGGGCCTTTGTGTGGGCCAAAGCGGAATCTCGGGACGCCCCAGCGCCTTGCAAAAGCCGCACACGGGGACGGAGCGAGACTCAATTCCAACGCTGCAACTTTTCCCTGCGGTTGGGGGTTTCACTCAGAGCGTGAGACTGCTGGCCGGATATCCTGGTTGCAGACAGTGAGTGAGAGTTTCCTCCAAGCGCCCCGGAAGTGGGCGCCCGCTTGTGTTACCGGATAGAGTGGCAGAGCCAGAGGTCTTCGAGTGGGCGGAAAGCCTGCCTGATTATGCTAGCAGCTCTGACTGACTGAGCCTTACCCAGAGCCCTGTGCCGAGTGGAAATAGAGTGGGGAGTTGCCAGCAATTTGAGCCTCTTACTATCCAGGCAGAGGCAGCAGCAACCCCATACCTGGACTATCAGGCTACTAATTGAGGAAGGAAAGACTAGGAGAAAGGCTCCAGGAACACGGACTCTCTCACTGTCGGAGCCTATAAGTGCTAATGAACCTCGACTCCCAACGAGAATAAAGCACAATACATGACATTGCCATAGAGACTTATCAACTGCAAACCTCTACCTGAGCGTGCCAAAGGGGCAGAACCCGGGGTACAGAGTCACCGACCAGGAAGAGGGAGAGAAAAGAAAAAGCAAGAAGATAACCTCTCAAAATCAAGAATAATCTGCAGACTTTATAACCTATCCCATTTTATTATATTTGTTCGTTTGTTTCTCTTATCTTCATTCTTGAGACTTTTTTTTCCTTCTCCAATTTGGCCGATTAACTCTCTACCGGTCTTACTCTCTCCTCTCCTGGAACTACACTACCCATAAGTGTTACATCTCCCATTATCTTTTCTCTTCTCTTCCTTTCTCTCTATGAGGGTTGCACTCCAAAACCCTTAACTCTCTCTCTCTCTCTCTCCTTTCTTTTTTCTTCTTTTAGTGGTTCCCTCTTTTTTTCTCTCTCTCTCTTTCTTTTCTCCTTCTATATTAGTTTCTTCCTTTCTCCTTTACATCTCCTCTCATTCAAACCTCAATAACAAACAAATTATCTTATCTGGGACTCAAACCTATGTTTGTGGCATTTTGGGGGGTTTTTACTTCACCTTTTTAACTCACTAGCAGTGCTCCCATCCCTGGCTCTCCATATTATCTAGTTCTTGTTCCACTAAATACAATAGTAAGTTTTTAATTTGTCCCCCCATTTTTCCATTTTCCTCTTATTCCTCTCATCATAACTCTTAGAAAACCAACACCTAAAAGCAAATCATTTTATTCTTGACCCAAATTTTTTCCTTATTTGCTTTTTGTGGGTCCATACGCTCTTTTTTTTTTTTTTTCCTTTTTTTTTTTTTCTTTCTCTCTTTTTTGCCCCTTTATTACTTTTCCCCAATTCAGGCCCTCCATCACAGGCATTGTTTGTTATAACTCACAGTCCACCACAAGATTTTCTCAAGAAAGAGGGGAGAGGAGAGGAGAGGAAAAAAAGAGGGGGAATAATTTCCTTTTTTAAAAAATTTTTATTTTATTTTATTTTTCTTTATTTCATTATTAATTTTTTTAAAAAAAACAACTCTTTTCGATTTGTTATTTTTTTTATTTTTTTTAACTTTTTATTCTTTATTAAATCTCATTAATACTATCAACAAAACCACCCTCAGATGCCATTAAGGAAGAGAAAATCGAATATCATGGATACAAAAGAAAGAGAGGTAACACAGCTAGATGAGGAAAAATCTATGGAGAAAAAATTTAATATATTGGAAACCTTGGAGCTAAATGACAGAGAATTCAAGATAGAAATCCTAAAAATCCTCCGAGATATACAAGAAAACACAGAAAGGCAATATAGGGAGCTCAGAAAACAACTCCATGAACACAAAGAATATATGTCCAAGGAAATTGAAACTATAAAAACAAATCAAACAGAGATGAAAAACTCAATTCACGAGCTGAAAAACGAAGTAACAAGCTTAGCTAATAGAACAGGTCAGATAGAAGAGAGGATTAGTGAAATAGAAGACAAGCAACTTGAGGCACAACAGAGAGAAGAAGAAAGAGACTCAAAAATTAAAAATAATGAGATAGCCCTACAAGAATTATCTGACTCCATCAAAAAGAATAACATAAGAATAATAGGTATATCAGAGGGAGAAGAGAGAGAAAATGGAATGGAGAACATACTTAAACAAATAATTGATGAGAACTTCCCAAGCCTGTGGAAAGAACTAAAGCCTCAAGTTCAAGATGCAAACAGAACTCCAAGTTTTCTTAACCCCAACAAACCTACTCCAAGGCATATCATAATGAAATTGACACAAACCAACAGCAAAGAAAAAATTCTCAAGGCAGCCAGGGAAAAGAAGAATACAACATATAAAGGAAGGCCCATTAGATTATCATCAGATTTCTCAGCAGAAACTCTACAAGCTAGAAGAGAGTGGACCCCAATATTTAAAGTCCTGAAAGAGAGGAACTTTCAGCCACGAATACTATACCCATCAAAGCTATCCTTCAAATACGAAGGAGAAATAAAAACATTCACAGATACAGAAAAGATGAAGGAATTTATCATCAGAAAACCCCCACTCCAGGAATTACTAAAGGGGGTTCTCCAATCAGATACAAAGAACAAAAAAAAACAGAGCCACAAGTAAAAGCTCCAAGAAGAACACAATAAAACCAAATTTAAACTGTGACAACAACAAAAAGAAAGAGGGGGAGAAGACGGAGATTAACAGTAGCAAAGGACGATGGAGTGCAAAAGTACTCACAAAATAGTTCGCTACAATGAACAGGGTAGGGACCCTTTTCATTACTCAAAGGTAACCACCATTGAAAAAACCACCACAGAAGCACATGAGATAAAAATGATAGCAACAGAGGAAAGATGTATGGAATACAACCAAATAAAAACAAAAGATAGAAAAACAAAAGAGAAGGATCAAACAAGACACAAAACTAACAGAAAGCAAGATATAAAATGGCAATAGGGAACTCACAAGTATCAATAATTACACTAAATGTAAATGGATTAAACTCACCAATAAAAAGGCACAGAGTAGCAGAATGGATTAAAAAAGAAAATCCAACTGTATGCTGCCTACAGGAAACTCATCTAAGTAACAAGGATAAAAACAAATTCAAAGTGAAAGGCTGGAAAACAATACTCCAAGCAAATAACATCCAAAAAAAAGCAGGTGTAGCAATACTAATATCGGATAATGCTGACTACAAGACAGGAAAAGTACTTAGAGACAAAAATGGCCATTTCATAATGGCTAAGGGGACACTGAATCAAGAAGACATAACAATTCTTAATATATATGCACCAAACCAAGGAGCACCAAAATATATAAGACAGCTACTTATTGATCTTAAAACAAAAACTGACAAAAATACAATCATACTTGGAGACCTCAATACACCGCTGACGGCTCTAGATCGGTCATCCAAACAGAGAATCAACAAAGACATAGTGGCCTTAAACAAAACACTAGAGCACCTGGATATGATAGACATCTACAGGACATTTCATCCCAAAGTGACTGAGTATACATTTTTCTCCAGTGTACATGGATCATTCTCAAGAATTGACCATATGTTGGGCCACAAAAACAATATCAGCAAATTCAGAAAAATTGAAGTTGTACCAAGCATATTTTCTGATCATAAAGCCTTGAAACTAGAATTCAACTGCAAAAAAGAGGAAAAAAATCCCACAAAAATGTGGAAACTAAACAACATACTTTTAAAAAATGAATGGGTCAAAGAAGAAATAAGTGCAGAGATCAAAAGATATATACAGACTAATGAAAATGACAATACGACATATCAGAATCTATGGGATGCAGCAAAAGCAGTGATAAGAGGGAAGTTCATATCGCTTCAGGCATATATGAACAAACAAGAGAGAGCCCAAGTGAACCACTTAACTTCCCACCTTAAGGAACTAGAAAAAGAAGAACAAAGACAACCCAAAACCAGTCGAAGAAAGGAGATAATAAAAATCAGAGCAGAAATAAATGAATTAGAGAACAGAAAAACTATAGAAAAAATTAATAGAACAAGGAGCTGGTTCTTTGAAAAGATCAACAAAATTGACAAACCCTTGGCAAGACTTACCAAGGAAAAAAGAGAAAGAACTCATATAAACAAAATCCAAAATGAAAGAGGAGAAATCACCACGGACACCGTAGATATACAAAGAATTACTGTAGAATACTATGAAAAACTTTATGCCACTAAATTCAACAACCTAGAAGAAATGGATAAATTCCTAGAACAATACAACCTTCCTAGACTGAGTCAAGAAGAAGCAGAAAGCCTAAACAGACCTATCAGTAGAGAAGAAATAGAAAAAACCATTAAAAACCTCCCCAAAAATAAAAGTCCAGGCCCTGACGGCTATACCAGCGAATTTTATCAAACATTCAAAGAAGACTTGGTTCCTATTCTACTCAGTCTTCCAAAAAATTGAAGAAGAAGCAATACTTCCAAACACATTTTATGAGGCCAACATAACCCTCATACCAAAACCAGGCAAGGATGGCACAAAAAAAGAAAACTACAGACCAATATCTCTAATGAATACAGATGCTAAAATACTAAACAAAATACTAGCAAATCGAATACAACAACATATTAAAAAAATAATACATCATGATCAAGTGGGATTCATCCCAGAATCTCAAGGATGGTTCAACATACGTAAAACGGTTAATGTAATACACCATATCAACAAAACAAAGAACAAAAACCACATGATCTCATCAATAGACGCAGAAAAGGCTTTCGATAAAATACAACACAATTTTATGTTTAAGACTCTCAACAAAATGGGTATAGAAGGAAAATATCTCAACATGATAAAGGCCATATATGATAAACCATCAGCTAACATCATATTAAATGGCACTAAACTGAAGGCTTTCCCCCTTAAATCAGGAACAAGACAGGGTTGTCCACTGTCTCCACTCTTATTTAATGTGGTACTAGAGGTTCTAGCCAGAGCAATCAGACAAGACAAAGAAATAAAAGGCATCCATATCGGAAAAGAAGAAGTAAAGGTATCACTTTTTGCAGATGATATGATCCTATACATCGAAAACCCCAAAGAATCCACAAAAAGACTACTAGAAACAATAAGCCAATACAGTAAGGTCGCAGGATACAAAATTAACATACAGAAGTCAATAGCCTTTCTATATGCCAACAATGAAACAACTGAGAAGGAACTCAAAAGAATAATCCCCTTCACGATTGCAACAAAAAAAATAAAATACTTAGGAATAAACATAACAAAGAATGTAAAGGACTTATATACTGAAAACTATAAACCATTGTTAAGGGAAATCGAAAAAGATATAATGAGATGGAAGAATATACCTTGTTCTTGGCTAGGAAGAATAAATATAATCAAGATGGCTATATTACCCAAAGCAATATACAAATTTAATGCAATTCCCATCAAAATTCCAATGACATTTTTTAAAGAAATAGAGCAAAAAATCATCAGATTTATATGGAACTATAAAAAACCCCGAATAGCCAAAGCAATCCTAAAGAAAAAGAATGAAGCTGGGGGCATAACAATACCTGACTTCAAACTCTATTATAGGGCCACGACAATCAAAACAGCATGGTATTGGCAGAAAAATAGACACTCAGACCAATGGAACAGAATAGAAAGTCCAGAAATAAAACCACATATATATAGTCAAATAATTTTTGATAAAGGGGCCAACAACACACAATGGAGAAAAGAAAGCCTCTTCAATAAATGGTGCTGGGAAAACTGGAAAGCCACATGCAAAAGAATGAAACTGGACTACAGTCTCTCCCCCTGTACAAAAATTAACTCAAAATGGATCAAAGATCTAAACATAAGATCTGAAACAATTAAGTACATAGAAGAAGACATAGGTACTCAACTCATGGACCTGGGTTTTAAAGAGCATTTTATGAATCTGACTCCAATGGCAAGAGAAGTGAAGGCAAAAATTAATGAATGGGACTACATCAGACTAAGAAGTTTTTGCTCAGCAAGGGAAACTGATAACAAAATAAACAGAAAGCCAACTAAATGGGAAATGATATTTTCAAACAACAGCTCAGATAAGGGCCTAATATCCAAAATATACAAAGAACTCATAAAACTCAACAACAAACAAACAAACAATCCAATAAAAAAATGGGAAGAGGATATGAATAGACACTTCTCCCAGGAAGAAATACAAATGGCCAACAGATATATGAAAAGATGCTCATCTTCTTTAGCTATTAGAGAAATGCAAATCAAAACGGCAATGAGATACCACCTCACACCTGTTCGATTAGCTGTTATTAGCAAGTCAGGTAATAGCAAATGTTGGAGAGGCTGTGGAGAAAAAGGAGCCCTCATACACTGTTGGTGGGAATGTAAAGTAGTACAACCATTATGGAAGAAAGTATGGTGGTTCCTCAAAAAACTGCAAATAGAACTACCTTATGACCCAGCAATCCCTCTACTGGGTATATATCCCCAAAACTCCCAAACATTGATACGTAAAGACACATGCAGCCCCATGTTTATTGCAGCATTGTTCACAGTGGCCAGGACATGGAAACAACCAAAAAGCCCATCAATAGATGACTGGATAAAGAAGATGTGGCACATATACACTATGGAATACTACTCAGCCATAAGAAATGATGACATCGGAACATTTACAGCAAAATGGTGGGATCTTGATAACATGATACGAAGCGAAATAAGTAAATCAGAAAAAAACAGGAACTGTATTATTCCATACCTAGGTGGGACATAATAGTGAAACTAAGAGACATTGATAAGAGTGTGGTGGTTACGGGGGGGAGGGGGGAATGGGAGAGGGATAGGGGGTGGGAGGGGCACAAAGAAAACAAGATAGAAGGTGACAGAGGACAATCTGACTTTGGGTGGTGGGTATGCAACATAATTGAACGACAAGATAACCTGGACTTGTTATCTTTGAATATATGTATACTGATTTATTGATGTCACCCCATTAAAAAAATAAAATTATAAAAAAAAAAAAAAAATAGATACAAATGACAGGATAGCAAATCCCAGAGGGAAGGAGGGAAGGGCATCAGGGTGAAGGGGGCAAAGGGGGTGTAATGGGGGGCATGTTGTTGGGTGATGAGGGTGTTATATTGAGTGGGACACTTGAATCCATGTTAACACAATAAATTAAAATTTTTAATAAAAATATTTTTAAAATATTAAAAAAAAAACAAAAAACTGTATATCTTTTTCATGGCATTTAACATTACTTAAAATGTTCTGAAACATTAAAAATAAATTTCTAATTACAAAGGAAGTATTATTAACTAGAATATTAACAAAAAGGTTACTAAACTTAATTCATTGAAACAGTATGAAATTTGAGTGACAGAATAAAATATACCTACTGTGCAGGAACATAAGGATCTGCAAAAAAAAAATGTTTCAAGTCATAGTTTTACCCAACAGTTTAATTTCTTCATGTGATATGTGACTTTAGTACATAAAATAATATAGTTTTAAAGATGCTAAAATCATACAAAAATTTGGAGCATCAGAATAAGCATATAATACTGTGGGTCACATCCATAATGCAGAATAAAGATCATTTCAGCAATTTAAACACTACTGTATTTTTCTCTCCATATAAGACGTACTTTCTTTTTTCTCCCAAAAGTGGAAGGAAAAATGCCCGTGCATCTTATAGAGTGAAAAATACAGTATTTTATTAAATATTTTAACACATCATTTGATTCAGAATTTTTTATTTTTATTTTCCTCCTTAAAACCCTAGGTGTGTATCTTCTTATGCTCAGGTGCATCTTATGGAGCAAAAAAATACGGTATTCTTATGCCTTTGAGATTTCAAGTAATTGATTTCTATGTAAAAGTATCATACAAATTACATTAGTACATTTTATAAGCAAGAACATTTTTTTCAATCATGTTTTAATATTTTATGTTCTTCTAAAACACAAATTGCAAATTAGTCGGAAAACTATTGGCAAATCAGAAAGATGTGTTAAAATCAGTTCAAAGTTAAAGCCTCTAACTTGAGTCCTATTGGAAAGAATATAAACAAAACCATGATGAGTTTGAATCCATAGTTTAAAATTACATCCAAGAAAAAGAAGGGTAAAAAGAACTAAAATAATTTGTTCAAAACAATAAGTTATTTAGTAACTGAATCAGGACCAGAGCCATTTAAGGACTAGCCAGCCAGCCAGATACCTGTGTTGCCTATATGTATATAGTACTAACAATGGTATAAATGAGAAATAGAAGCTGGGTAGCTCTTGTTTCTAGGTATGTCAGCTCACATCATACTAAAAGGTAAAAAGGTCCTGCAAACAGGAATTATAAAGCATTCCTGTTGGCTGACTTTAGCTATAACACATATTTATGTCATTCAAATAAATAATTGTGGTATGCAATTACAGTCAATATGTCCAAATGTGAGAGCGATCCAGTTTACAATTCTCTAAAGTTTGCAGTTTTAGATAAAACTTAAATATCAATAATCACAAGGTGCTGTTTTATAGCATTATCTAAATTCTCAACTGCTTAGAGTCATTTCAAATAACTTGCTTGGTTCACAAAAGAAAGCTAACACAATGTAGAAAAACTACCAAGAAATGCAGATTTAGTCCCCCCTGCACTTCCACAACATTCTCTTACAGCCCTTGGTATTAAAAGTCAAACTAATTTTGCCTTACCAGGCAGTAGCGTAGTGGGTAGAGTGTAAGCCTGGGATGCTGAGGATCCAGGTTCAAAACCCCGAGGTTGCTGGCTTGAGTGTAGGCTCTCAGGCTTGAGCCTGGGGTCTCAGGCTTGAGTGCAGAATCATAGACATGACCCCATGGTCACTTAACTTGAATTTGTATGTAAGTTAGAATAGGTGCATTCACCTATTAAATGCAACTTAGACAGATGTTTTTCTTAACATACTATTTTTTTTTACCTTTCTGTGCATATAAATACATAAACATTTTCAAACGCACAGAACCTATCTCATTCGTAAGACAGGGACAGCCTGTACTTCAAAGTTAGTGTCACCAGGACTTTCTCCTGGATTCGATGTAAAATGTAAAAGACAAAGAAGTAAAAAAAAATTCATTTCAAGTTATTTTGCCCTAAAAGAACTGGTAGAATGAAAGTGTCATTTATTCTGATGGCAAATAACATAGATTAGGTATGGTCAGTGGTAAATCAAAAGTTTTGTTTTAGACATGTTACAACTGAAAATACCAGGTGATGTCAACTATGAAGCGTGAGTTCAGGGAAGAACCCAGGGTTGTAGTAAAAACATATATGTAGGCATTGGTACAGAGATTCTATTTACAGCTGGAGAGTTCACTAGCAGAGCGGATATATAAAGAGAAGACAAGAAATCTGGAACTGAGCCCCAGGCCATTCAGAAACTTACAGGTAGGGAAAATAAAGAACTTTTTAAAAGATTGAGTTGGAGTAGCCAACTGGCTAGGAGAAAATCAAGTTCCCAGGAGATGCGAGCACTTGGAGTAGCAAGGATATAGGAAATTCCAGAATAAAGAATTAAATGGCCTGGTGCATCGATGACTGATGAGGTCTGTGTCAGTTATGAGGGCAAAGATGAGAGTCTAGAGTCTAGGCAATGAGTCATGAACTAGGGTCACAGGTCTCTTTGTCAACTGAGACAAAAGGGATTTTGTATGACTTAAATAAAATTGTTTCTCATAAGTTGTAGTCATCAGCCTATTGAAGTAGGGGAGGCAATATGAAGAAGAATTTCTTAGCAGGAAACCCAGAGTTCAGACTCTAATTGATGGTTTCAGGTTCTGAGTGAGAGACGTTTCTGGAAGTGCCTGGGACTCTTTGGATGCTCCCTGTCTGCTTTTGATGGTATATTGAGTTATTCTTATCTTCCAGTATGAGTCTTCGAGAAAAAAAAAATTCAAACTGGCTTGGGAAAAAAGAAATAGGAAGTATTACTCTGCTCTAAATCAATTTCCTATTTCCCTATTTTTTTTACAACTTTTCATCTCTGAAACTTTGATAATACATCACTACCCACACATTTCTATTCTTGTGAACTATATTAAATCTTAACACATTATCATTTACCTCACCTTAAAATTACCTAGAATTAGACATTATTAAAATGAGCCTGAAAATAAGGAATTTTGTTATTTTATCTATCCATAAAGGAGATAGGTCTTCATTTCAAATTCCTCATATAGCTAGAATATATAAACTGATGATACAGTCATATGCATTTTTTGGAGACTATAAAATTTCCATTTCAAAGTAATATTCAAAGAGAAACTATTTAAAGTAATTATGTAAATATATCTCAGAGACACACAAAAACAAATTTATGAAACATCAGCATCCCACTACAGTAGTCTTTTCTACTAGCATAGAGTCAATCATTCCGAAATATTGAAATGATCTCAAATTACTACAATTCAAAGCCTACTGGGAATATGAGTGCATATTCAAAATATCTCATCATACAGATTTTAGCCATTAATATGTTTAAAGGAGCAATAAAACATACATGTACTTCTTCATACAGTACACAAAGCTTACAAAATGCAACTAGGAGTACCATTGGATGTTTCAGTTTCATCCATAAGCATAACTGCCAGAAACCTCAACTGAACCCAAACTTTAAAAGAAAATATAGTGTTAAGACTACTACATTTGGTTAGTTTTTTTTTATTGTTTTTGCTACTATCACTAAATCAAAACTAATAGGATGAAAATCTCTGAGTTCCAAAGCAAATTATGATTAGAATGACAAAGATACTGTTACAAATAAATATTTGGAGAATCACTGAAATTAATGACAAGGACAATGCAATTTTAAAATTAAACACTGAAAACTTTTTCTGAACCTAGGATTTCCTGCATTCTCACAAAATGAGTTGGGCACTCATTTTGTGAGAATGCAGTCTTCCTTCTCATTCCACTAGGGTTGCTCTATCCTGAGTCTATAGAGTGGTCTTCTGACGATATGAAAAACTCAGGAAGGCTAATGGATCATGGATGGTTTTGTGAATAGCTTGATAAGTGGTACCAGTGACTCATATTTATCTCTGAATGTTATGATGGGCAAAGCATCAATCAGATAGAAGCTTACCATTGCTAAATCCATATTTGCTGCAGACAACTGATATGGCCAGCTTCCCAAGCAACTGCCATGTGGTTAGGGAACATAAGCTGAGTGGGCAGAAGAACCCTCTTAAGGAGTTACTGAAGCACAACATTCAGATTAGGTAGCATAGCTGTGGCCTCCTGGGAGCAAGCGTGGCAGAGTCAATAGCGCTTTTTTATCCCAGCTGTCAGGCAGAGAGTGAGCAGAAGCAGCAGGGTAACAGACCGCCACTTCAGTTACTAGCAGAAGGCTACATATCATTAAGGATGTGGAAATATAAAAATTACTGTACCGAAACGCACAGCTCTATAGTCAGGAGAATCCCTTCCAGGACACCCAAATGAAGGCATCTGGTAATCTCTTCATTCAAATGATAGATATTTGCCATTAGAAGATGTGATTCAAGAATTTAAGACAGAAAAACAATTTATTATGCAATCACTAATAAATTTAATAAGCTTTAGATATGAGAAGATTCCTTTAAGTATTTTTCTCCTACACCGCAAAATATTCTAAATGCTGCAAAAGATGTTTTTACCAAAAAGAGAGGTATAATATATGGTTAGAAAAAAAAAGTCAGCATTTTGCCAGTGCCTTTTAAGACCTCTCTGAATCTGGATAAGGTTCAGCGAGCCTCCACTTTTTCCTCTTTAAAATGGGGATAATCATAGCTAATTTTTTTTATTATGTTGAATATTAATGATATTTTAAATATACCTGGGATATGGTAGGCATTAATACATGAGAACCGTAATAATTCGCCCTCAAAAATATATCTTTTATATTTAGAGAGTGTTTTCTCTGCTATAAAATGGTTTTACACATACTCTCATGAACTAAGCATAATAAACAGTCTTACTAACATTTTACAGATGAGGGATCTAGGGTCCAGCAAGTGACATGTACAATCTTGTAAGTGGTAGGGATGTCATTGAAAATCAAGTCTCTCACCTTAGATTCCACTGTTCTTTATTGCAAACCTTATAGAACATGCATTTAACATATTTAGATTTTTATTCAAATGTTTGTTGATGTTTAAATGTGTTTTGATAAATGATAAAAATACACAACACTATGCAGTAATGATATAAGAAATACCTAAGGACACACCACACATATTTTGATTCAAAATCTCACTCTCACTCCTTTTCTTCCTCCCGCTGTCTCTTCTTTCCTCCCTCCTTCCCTCTTTCTCTCCCTCTCCCTATTTCTATCCCTCTCCCCTTCTCTCTCTCTCTCTTTCTTCCTCTCTCAACCCCTCTTAATTTTGAAGGGTGGGTTAAAAAACGACATCAGACATTATCCATAGAAGAAGGACTGCTCCCACTGTCTTTGATTTGATTCCCAATTCCATTCCTCTTTATAAATATAATGGCAACAAATTTTATGTATTTAGTGTGTTCCCTCCCATCCATTCTGTGCCTTATACATTTGCATATATTTAGAATTAGGGTGCTGAAAATAATAATGGATAGAATTATATTGTACAAACATTCCAAAACTTGTTTTTATCTCTCAACATATTTCTGAGACTTCTTCATAATAATGTAGGCTAATTGAGTTCAATAATTTTAAGTGCTGATAGCATTCTTTGCTATAAATAGAACTTTAGTGTTTATGTCTATATACTCCTTAACCTTCTTTTCAACTGATTAAGTGCCACAACTAACTATTTGAAATAAAGGTTTTTCTTCTGAATACATGCATATTTAATTATGTAGTATGTATCATAAGAGTAGAATACTTATCCTCTCTTTATTGGCTGTAGAATTCTCTTTCATTGGCTAGATAGAAAAGTTAATATATTAGTATTGCCCAAATAATCTACATTCATATATTTTTTTCCTCAGTGTATTATACTCTAAGATAATTTTCTTAAAACCTTCAGGTTTTAAGGTTTCTTTCTAGGTTGACATATTTAAAATTTTATTTTTAATGCAATTTTATGCAAGGCATAAAATATATTTCAAACATAAGCTCTAAGGTTTATACAATTTTATGTTTGCTATGTTATTTCTCATCATGAATTTTTACTTTTATTATTAGTCACTATGAATTCTTGGCAAAAGAAATACTATTTTATTTAATATTGCATATTGCTTCATCATATTCTCTTTGTTTAGTTGGTCAGGTATATATTGCCTTTCATCTCTGATCATTCAAATTTTATATATCATTTTGCTTTTAGGTGTTTCTCTTGTAAGTCATGCACATTTCATTTCCCAGAATCTGTTCTCTTACTATGTTGTCCTGAATGACTTTAATCCATTTAGTTATTATTTTTAATAATACATGCATGTAATTCTATACTACTTTATTTTTTTCCTTTTATTGATTTTATTGGGGTGGCATTGGTTAACAAAATTATACAGGTTTCAGGTGCACGATCCCACAACACATCATCCGTACACTGTACTGTGTGTTCCCCATCCCAACTCAAGTCTCCACCCATCACTTTTTATTCCCCCATCCCCTCCTTCACCTCCCTTTCCCACCTCCCCTCCCCCTGGCAATCTATGAGATTTTTCTATTTTTCTTTTCTGTTTTGCTTAATCCCTCCACACACACTTCACCCAGTCCCCCAGCTCCCCCTGACAGCTGTCAGCCTGCTCTCTATCTATGATATATAATATTTTAAATTATTGTGCTTTGTGTTACATATGTTAATTCTCTTCTTGCCTTCTATTACTGTTTTAATGGATTAACATCCATATTTAAATTTATATTTAACTCTCAAATTGAAAGTTGATCTATATTTTATTCTTCCTTCACAAGACAGGGACCTTATTCCAATATCTTCTACCTATCATCTAGTTATTATTTTTAGTCTTTTCATTAAAGTTTGCTTTTAAACAATCTTCAACTTTTATTATAATCTTTAAAGTTCACATTACATGCTTAGGACTTACCATTTCCCCTTTAGTCATTGATTCTTTCATGCAATTCCTTTCTAGGTTCATTTTTTTCTTGTTGAAGACTATTCATTAGTGTTTATTTCAAGAAAAATCTATGCCCTGGCCGGTTGGCTCAGCGGTAGAGCGTCGGCCTGGCGTGCGGGGGACCCAGGTTCGATTCCCGGCCAGGGCACATAGGAGAGGCGCCCATTTGCTTCTCCACCCCCCCTCCTTCCTCTTTGTCTCTCTCTTCCTCTCCCGCAGCCGAAGCTCCATTGGAGCAAAGATGGCCCGGGTGCTGGGGATGGCTCCTTGACCTCTGCCCCAGGCACTAGAGTGGCTCTGGTCTCGGCAGAGCATCGCCCCCTGGTGGGCAGAGTGTCGCCCCCTGGTGGGCGTGCCGGGTGGATCCCGGTTGGGCGCATGCGGGAGTCTGTCTGACTGTCTCTCCCTGTTTCCAGCTTCAGAAAAAAAAAAAAAAAAGAAAAATCTAAAACGTTGACTCTATTTACCTGCAATTGATTATAAGTATTTTCTTAAACCTTCACTCTATGTTTTTATTCAACTTTCCTAAGGTTTTGAATAAATATTGGTTCTGGATATAGTTATTGCTTGTTTGTAAAACAAATGAATATATAATTCAATTATTTGGGACACAAACTACAAGTATGTTTTATAAATCTTTTTATAATAGTAAGTAAGTCATCTACAAGATTTCTTGGTGATAGCCATTCTGACAGGTATGAGTGAGGTAATATCTCAGTGTGGTTTTAATTTGCATGTCTCTCATGATTAGTAACATTCAGCATTTTTTCATATACCTTTTGGCCATCTGTATGTCGTCTTTGAAGAAGTGTCTTTTCAGGTCCTTTGCTCTTTTTTTAAATTGGATTGTTTGTCTTCCTGGTGTTGAGATTTATAAGTTCTTTATAAATCTTGGTTATTAACCCACTGTCCAATATAAAAGTGAAAATATTCACCAATATACTGGGTTGTCATTTTGTTTTGTTGATGGTTTCTTTTGCTGTGCAAAGCTTTTTAGTTTGATATAGTCCCATTTGTTAATTTTTTCCTTTGCTTCACTTGCCCAAGGAGATACATCAGCAAAAATATTGCTATGAGAGATGTTTGAGATTCTACTACCAATGTTTTCTTCTAGGATTTTTATGGTTTTGCAGCTTACATTTAAGTCTTTTATCCATCTTGAGTTTATTCTTGTGTATGGTGTAAGTTGGTGGTCTAGTTTCATTTTTCTGCATGTATCTGTCCAATTTTCCCAGCACCATTTATTGAAGAGACTCTCTGGTTATCATCAGCAAATCGACAAACAACAAGTGCTGGCAAGGATGTGGAGATAAGGGAGCCCTCCTACACTGCTGGTGAGGATGCAGACTCCTTTAACCACTATGAAAATCAGTATAGAGTTTCCTCAAAAAATTAAAAAATGGACCTGCTTTTTGACCCAGCTATCCCACTTCTGGGAATATAATCTAAGAATCCCAAAACACTAATTCAAAAGAAGATATGCACCCCCATGTTCATCACAGTGTTATTTACAATAGCTAAGATTTGGAAACAGCCCAAGTGTCCATCAGTGGACTACTGGATAAAAATGTTTTGGTACATTTACACAATGAAACACTATGCGACTATATATAAAAAAAGGACATCTTACCTTTTGTGATAGCATAGGCATACCTGGAGATTATTACGCTAAGTGAAATAAGTCAGGCAGAGAAAGACAAA
The DNA here is from genome assembly GCF_036850765.1 of Saccopteryx bilineata. NCBI lineage: Eukaryota > Metazoa > Chordata > Mammalia > Chiroptera > Emballonuridae > Saccopteryx > Saccopteryx bilineata. Next base: position 125,459,619 of record NC_089502.1, on the reverse strand, counting down.
TATCATATGATCTCACTTGTATGTGGACTCTAATGAACTGAGCAACAAAATAGAAACAGGGGCACTGACACATGGAACAGATGGACAGGTATGAGAGGAGAAAGAAGTGAGAAGACTGGATGAAAAGTGAAGTGATTAGCAAAAAAAATAACATATACATAACACATAGATACAGACAACAGGGTGGCAAGAGCCAGAGAGAAAGGGACTTTGTCTAGTGTGGAGGTACACAATGAGTATGTAGATGGTGTTATATTGAGTTGTATACTTGAAACCTATATGGTTTGGCAAACCGTGTCATATAAATAAATTAAAAATAAACTAATAAAAATAAGTGTTTCCAAGAGACTTTAAGAATAGTATCAGGGAAAAAAACAGTCTCAAATATTATTTATTCTTGTTTTTAAATGGTTAGTGAAACCACTTAAAAGCTCTTTACAAGAGCTAATAAAATTGCTTTTACTTTACTTCATGGAGACAATTTTCAATATTTATAATTAAAAAACACCATCTAAACAAGCAAATAATTTGTCAAGTGCTGACAAATTTGAAAGTTTCATCTAGTGGCATCACAAAATTTACTCACTGTAGTTAGATTAATTTTCTCAGGATTATTGATCTATGTTTTAACTTAAGGTTAGTATCTCCTTTTTATGTGAAAGCTATTAAGTAACATATATTATTATTTAAAAGTAATAGTCACAGACATGTATATTACGATCTCTACATGAAGTTCCTAATACACACAGCAAAGCTCTTAAAAGAAACATTTCTTACCAAGAATAATATGTTTATTTTTAGAGATATATATGACTCAGCTACTTTAAAATGTACAACTGTGTCATGAGTTGATACCAGACCTGTAGGGACTATATGGCCAAATACACAAAAAATGTAAGCCTAGCTACTTTATTCTGTAGGCATGTGCACCGCGGCACAAATTCTGTAATATCTCAGTAATGGATGAGATGCTGTTCTGTTTCTGTGAACCAGGCATGTGAGAGACTCACTGTGTAAGTGTATTTCTCTTCTGTAATACTCAATTTAAGTGTTATAGGGATTGTTTCCTTCTTAATCTTGGAGGTCATATGAGCAATCTTATTGTAACTCATTTTTAGATCTGTGCAGTACAATCTTGACAATACAAGAGGGGAAAGGTTAACAAATGACTATAGAAGAGGTCACATGCATTGTAGTTTAAATAGCACAGAAGGAGTTGGAGTTACATCAGGCTAACATTGCCGGTTCTTTATTTTTTTTCCCCATGTGCTTATGTGTATTGTTAGGCATCAAGGGATGTCATGAAGAAAAATCACCAAAAGTCCTTGGGGTTGCAATCTTTAAAAAGATGAGATTGATTTCAGAGTCCATTTATCTAGAACACTTTAGAAACTTACCTCCTCTTCAATTCACTATATATTTGTTACTTTGGTATCAAACGTTTTATGAATTGTCTCTTTTCCTGAATTGAGCGTACTTAGATTTGATGACAGAGTTCTGTCTTCACCACAGGTAACAACTAGAACATCACTTGAAACCTGACCATCATGCCTTCTTTGAGATGATGAGCTCTGTGTCTGGACAGCATGAAGTAAGTATATCACATCTGAGGACCCAGCCAAACAATTAAATAAGAGAGTATTTAGTTATTTAGTTAAAATGTGCTGAGTTAATAAATAGCATAAAATTTCAATTCATTGACTCCCTTTAGGGAGAACTATACTATATACTTTCAGAGAAGAATTTACTTCAAAGTAAAAGAGACAGAGAGCGGCAAGATGGCGATGGAGTAGATGAACGTACCAACTACCACCTCCCAGAACCAAAGTGGATTAACTTAATTTTAAGAACCATCATCTGGAAAAACCAACTTGGGACTAAACTAAGAGGACTCTTTAACCAAGGAACACTGAAAAAGCCACACTGAGACTGGTAGAAAAAGTGGAAACGTGGAGGGCTGCCCAGATACTGGGAGCAAACAGAAGCCTGGATAAACTCACGTGGCAGGAAGTGAGTTTAGCAGAGAGGGGAGGGTTCTGAGCCCCAGGAACAAAGCTTCAGCCTGAAGCCCCAGAGCCTAGAAGAGGCATACGGACAGTATTTAGCTGCGAAACAAGTCAGGATACTGTTTGTGAGAAAGAGTCTGATTTCTCAGACCCAGGATTCTTCTTAAAGGAACCGTGCAGAAAACCTCTCTCACAACCACCTACCAGGGGCTCCGGGGGACAGAAGAAAGGAGAGGACCAAAGCAGTGGGAAGAGAGTGTAATCTAGGAGGCACAGGGAGAAACACTTTGAGAGACAGCCACCCTAACCCCTGGGCTGAGTCACTCCCCAAATCTGAAGTGAATATTTCCCCTAGAATCAGCAATACCAGCAAAGGGAAGCAGGACACCAGCCAAACAAGTTCTCCTGCGGCACTCAGAGCAGAGTCGCTTAAAAAGAGGGAGCTTTGGGGACTACAGTATTGAGCTTTAAGATTTGAGCTGCAGCGACCCCACCCACATGGCTGAGGGCTCGCCTGAGGGTGGGTGGTGGCGGGATGCAGAAGCACAGTTCCATCGGCAAGGACAGAAGTCAGCCAGCCATGACTGAGGCCCTGGTGTGAGTTCAGTCTTGCCCAGCAGGGATGCAGGGGAAGAACAAAAGTGGTCAGGCCCAGTTGCTGGCCTGCCTGCAACCCCACCTGCGGGAAAAGGGCAGGAGCTCCAGAAAGGGTGCAGCCTCACCCAGCCTGCAGAACCAAGGCTTGGGCCTGACACCGGAGCCGGTTCATCCTGCGGGGGTGGAAAGTGTGGATGGAGTGCAGAGCACATTCCTAGCAGCTGTGGCTGATGCAATGTTGTGACAATATTCCAGCTCCCAGAACCCTCCTGGGCACACCCAAGGAGGGAGCTCACCGGCTATAAGGAAGTGACTCAGTGCTAACCACGCAGCTCCCTGATCTTTTCAGCCATTGGCTATGAAGGCCACGCTGTAACACCCCATAGGCTGAACTGTATATAAGCTAGTTTACTTCCTGAATAAAGTAGCTGGTGTCCAACGTTGGGCAGGGACCTAACCAGCATCCAAGGGACGGGTGAGTGACCCTCTGCAATGGGAAACCTTCTCCCCCACTCTCGAGCCCCACAGGCTCGAGCCCTGCATGCCCTATTGCAGAGAAAGCGAGTTAAAGTTTGTGAAAAGACTCTCTGTACTTACTGGGAGATTCTCTTTGGTCTCAATCCCTGGATTGAGGACGCACCTCTCTGGGACACAGATAGTTGGGCCTGAGCATTCCAGAGTGTCCGTTCAGCCGAAGTACATGGGGGACAAACCTTCCCTCTCGGCCTCATTCCTGCCCTACTAGCAATACATGCCCGCCTGACCAGTGCTCCTGCTAGTGACCCTCCAACAGTGCCAAAGATATTGCAGGCTACCTCTCTCTCTGAGGAGCCCCTACCTCCCTATTCACCCCCCTCCACTGAGGAGTAAAGTAGTTTAGCCTCCAAGTTTGACAAAATTGCGGCTGAGTGCGCAGAAACAAAACCAACCGAATTGCTAACTGCGCCATCAGCTCTGCCTCCAGAAAAAGCGGAAGTCGCTACTTCCGCATTCCCTGCTGGGGCTCAATGCCCCACCCCAGCCTCCCACCCCAGCCTCTCAGACACCATGTTATCCAACACGTGTTCCTGCTGCAGACTCATGGGCCAGCCTATATGACCCCATGTGTCTTTTTTCTTTCTGTCTGTCTTACCTATTTTTCTGTATCTCTCTCTCTCTCTCCCCCCCCTGCCCCTCTCTCTGAAATGACACTGGAAGGACCCAGCCAAGGCACAGTGGCGGAGACCATACCCTCTTCTAATGCAAGGGAGAGGTTATGTTTGTGTTTTTCAGTCAATTTGGATCCCAGGAACCCCCCACCTGCTTGACAGGGTTTCTTGGGCACCCACTAAGTGGTTCAGTCTTCACCCATCCAAAGCCACAGCCCTGGCCTTCTCCACACTGACTACACCTGAGGGAAAGAGGTCCTCAGCGCTCCAGAAGAAGACCTCGTGGCCAGCGTGCGTGCCCCATCACCTGGGGGGATGTAGAGGCTTTGGCGGGGTGGGCCTAGAGAATTGCCCCTGATGGGCCCCCAGGCCCTGATGCTGTGTTCTTGCTTATGTGTGCTATAGTGACCGCTGACTCCCAGATGCAGGCAGCAGCAGCCTGGGGCTTGAGCCCGACAGTGCAAGCTGGTATTCTCAGTTCATCTTTGAAGGATGAGGAGAATTGGGCCGAGTTGCAACTCGCAGACTCCAGAAGGTAAACAACGGCAGTTGTGGCAGAAGGATGAACGGAAGCCAGGCTTGCATGGCCGAGTAGCTGCTGCAACAGCAGGGAGCACCTGTTAAGCCGCTGGTGGGTTCACTGATATTTTGGGACATAGGGATGTGGATGCCATCATGCTCTCTAGAGCAGAAATGGAAATAATGATGGCCATTGTCACGTGCTCCTCTTTGGAACAGTGTAAGATCTGCCAGGACGGCAGGGATTAGGGTGATGCCTGAGGCCTCATGTGCACAGACTGATTTCCTGGACAACAACCTGAGTGAGCACTGGCTCTTTTGTTGGATGGACTTATGGATTTTGGACAATGTGAAATACCCTGAAAGGTGTGGGGGGTGGCTTTGCTGGAGGCCCTTCCCCTGCCCTGGGAAGCTTTTCCCATGGCTAGAAAGATATCTGAGGACATTATGCACTTTTGGCAAAGTGCTCAGAGACTGGTGAAATGTACCTTTGTAATTGTTGAAATTGTATGATTTGTCATGTTGTTGTAATTTGTGTAATGTGCCTTGCAACCATATGCAGCACGCAGCCCACAGCAATCCATTCATTCCGTGTTCAGATGCTGGGACCTCTGTGAGAAGGGGGCGTGCATGGACCTACATCCATTTTTTACAATCAAAATAGAAATGTGTTTAATGGCACCTAGAAGATCTCTGTAACACAATGGGAGGGAAATGACATCCCAAGCCCTAGAAGGAATCCCCTGTTTAAGACCCCCATTCTATTTCCTAACTAGTCAAACATTACAGAAGCTTGCCTCATTGTTTAATCCAGCTAATGTATTAGCATACAGTATAATGTCTATTATAGTTGTTTTAGTTCTACTAGGGTTCCGTTCCATAATGCATAGCATTCAGAAGCTACAACAACAGCAAGCTGTCATTCATCAAGTCCAATTGGCCTTAATTAAAAGAGAAGGAGGAGATGTGGGTGGAGTGCAGAGCACATTCCTAGCTGTGGCTGATGCAATGCTGTGAGAATACTCCAGCTCCCAGAACCCTCCTGGGCATACCCAGGAGGGAGCTCACCCACAATAAGGAAGTGACCCGGCACCAACCATGTATCTCCCTGATCTTTTCAGCCATTGGCTATGAAGGACACACTGTAACACCCTATAGGCTGAACCCATGTATCTAAGCTAGCTTACTTCCTGAATAAAGTGGATCTGTGTCACTGAACCTGGTCCCCGGAGTCGGGTCTTTGCATCTCCATCATCCTTACTCCTGGCAGGACTTGTCCACAGGGAAGAAAGCCCAGAACAGGTGGAGTCCTGTGACTGAGCGTGAGCATGTAGCCCCACACTGCCCACTGAGCTGAGGCTTGCAGTCGACCCATGAGCAGGCCCCGCCGGCGAGGGTGGGGTGAAAACCCGGAAACAGGTGGAAACCTACAGCTGAGCAAAGGTGTTCACCCCTGCCTGCAGTGCTGAGGCTTGTGGCCTGGGCGCAGCACATAATGCCATCTGTGAGGGTAGAGCAAAGGCCAAGGCCCCCAAGGTTCCTATTCAATAGATCTGGGCACATGATCACAGACCCTCCCATTGAAGAGAGGCAGAAACTGCAGTGACAGCCCCAGTGGGCTGGCACCGCCAACACCCATACCCGAATGCCCTAGGCAAAAGCAGCAGAGGGGGTGGCGGGCCTGCAGACAGACCACACCTAGGGAACACAGATACCACACCCAGAGGACTCCATTGGCCAAAACCTACTTATACATAGACAAAATGGGAAGGCAGAGAAATGCAACACAAATGAATCAAGAGAAATCCCCAGAAAAGGATCTGAATGAGTCAAATATAACCAAATTACTGGATGCGGAGTTTAAAATAACGATTGTTAGTATGATCAAAGATCTTAGAACAATAGATGGTCATTAGGAACACCGAAATAAAGACATAGCAAGTATAAAAAAAAAGGACATTGAAATATTAAAAAAGAATAAGTTGGAGGTGACAAATACAATATCAGAAATGAAGACCACAATGGAAGAAATTAAAAGCAGGATGGTTAGAGCTGAGGATCGAATCAGTGAGTTGGAGGACAAGAAAAACGAGGGCATGGATGCAGAGCAGAAAAAAGAAAAGAGACTCAAAAAGTCTGAGGGAACTCTCTCTGTGACAACATGAAGAGAAATAACATCACATCATAGGGGTTCCTTAAGAAAAAGAGAAAGAACAAGCTTGGAGACTTTGTTCAACCATATCATAGCTGAAAACTTCCCTAAATTAATACAGAAAAATATCCCACAAATTCAAGAAGCACAGAGAACTCCATTAAAGAGAAACCCAAAGAAACCTATACCAAGACACATAATAATTAAAATACCAAAGCTAAGTGATAAGGAGAAAATTTTAAAAGCTGCTAGAGAATAAAAGGTTATCACCTACAAAGGAGCCCCCATAAGGATGACATCCGACTTCTCAACACAAACACTTGAGGCCACAAAGGAATGGCAAGAAATATTCAAAGTAATGCAGAACAAGAGCCTACAACCAAGATGACTTTATCCATCAAGGCTATCATTTAAAATTGAAGGAGAAATAAAAAGCTTCCAGACAAAAAAAACAAAAACAAAAACAAAAACAAAAACAAAAACAACCACACTCAAGGAATTCACTACAAACAAACCAATGCTGCAAGAAATGCTAAGGGGCCTGCTATAAACAGATTAAAGGTGAAAAAGAATATAGCAAAATAGGAATACAGCTTTAAAGAATAAAATGACAATAAACAACTACATGTCAATAATAACCTTAAATGTAAATGGATTAAATGATCCAATCAAAAGACATAGGGTAGCTGTGTGGATAAGAAAACAGTTCCCATACATATGCTGTCTACAAGAGACACACCTTAAAAGAAAAGATGCACATAGACTGAAGGTAAAAGGATGGAAAAAATATTTCATGCAAATGGAAATGAAAAAATGGACGTTAAAACAAAGGCTATAGTAAGAGATAAAGAAGATCACTATATAATGATAAAGGGAGCAATCCAAAAGGAAGATATAACCATTATAAATATTTACGCACCTAATATAGGAGCATCTAAATATAAAGCAGATTTTGATGGATATAAAGGGCAAGATTAACAGCAATATTATAGTTGTAGGGAATTTCAATACCCCATTAACATCACTAGATAGATCCTCAAGAAAGAAAATTAACAAAGAAACAGCAGACTTAGAGGACACACTAGATCAACTAGATTTTATAGATATCTTCAGAACCTTTCACTCTAAAGCAGCAGAATATACATTCTTTTCAAGTGCTCATGGTACATTCTCTAGGATAGATCACATGTTAGGGCACAAAAGGGGTCTCAACAAATTTAAAAAGATTGAAATCATATCAAGCATTTTCTCTGATCGCAATGGCATGAAACTAGAAATCAACCACAACAGAAAAAAATGAAAAATACTCAAACACTTGGAAACTAAATAACATGTTATTAAATAATGAATGGGTTAAGAATGAGATAAAAAAGAAATAAAAAAATTCCTAGAAATGAATGATAATGAGCATACATTAACTCAAAATTTATGGGACATAGCAAAAGCAGTCCTGAGAAGGAAGTTCATAGCATTACAGTCATACCTTAAGAAGCTAAAAAAGCTCAAATAAAAAACTTGACCATGCATGTAAAATAACTAGAAAAAGAACAGCAAGTAAAGCCCAGAGGTAGTAGAAGGAAGAAAATAATAAAGATCAGAGTGGAAATAAATGAAATAGAGGCTAAAGAAACAATACAGAGGATCAATGAAACCAGGAGTTGGTTCTTTGAAAAGGTAAAGATAGATGAACCTTTAACTATAATCACCAAGAAAAAAAGAGGGAAGACTCAAATTAATAAAATAAGGAATGAGTGTGGAGAAATAACAACTGACACAGCAGAAATACAAAATATTGTAAGAAAATACTATGAAGAACTATATGCCAAAAAATTAGACAACCTAGGTGAAATGGACAAATTCCTTGAAACATATAATCTTCCCAAAATTAATCTGGAAGAATCAGAAAACCTAAACAGACTGATTACTCCAAATGAGATAGAAACAGTTATCAAAAAACTCCCAACAAAGAAAAGTCCTGGACCTGATAGCTTCACAAGTGAATTATACCAAATATTCAAAGAAGAACTAAATCCTATCCTTCTCAAGTTATTTCAAAAATTCAAGGGGAAGGAAGACTTCCAGACTCCTTTTATGAGGCGAGCATGATTCTGATTTCAAAACCAGGCAAAGAAAACACAAAGAAAGAAAATTATAGGCCAATACCCCTGATGAATTTAGATGCTAAAATTCTCAACAAAATATTATCAAACCAGATCCAGAAATATATGAAAAAAATCATACATCATGATCAAGTGGGATTTATTCTTGGGAGGCAAGGCTGGTACAATATTTGCAAATCAATCAATGTGTTTTATCACATAAACAAAAGAAAGGAGAAAAACCACATGATAATTTCAGCAGGTGCAGAAAATCATTTGATAAAATCCAGCACCCATTCATGATCAAAACTCTCAGCAAAGTGGGAATACAGGGGAACATACCTCAACATGATAAAAAGCCATCTATGACAAACCTACAGCCAACATCATACTCAATGGGTGAAAATTAAAACAATCCCCTTAAGATCAGGAACAAGGCAGGGGTGCCCCTTTTCACTAGTCTTATTCAACATAGTTCTGGAAGTCCTAGCCACAGTAATCTGACAAGAAGAAGAAATTAAAGGCATCCAAATTGGAAAAGGAGAAGTAAACTATCATTATTTGCAGATGATATGATATTGTATATAGAAAACCCTAAAGTCTCAGTCAAAAAACTACTGGACCTGATAAATGAATTCAGCAAGGTGGCAGGATATAAAATTATACTAAAAAATCAGAGGCATTTTTATACACCAACAGTGAACTGTCAGAAAGAGAAATTAAGGAAACAATCCCCTTCACTATTGCAAACAAAAAAATAAAGTACCTAGTAGTAAATTTAACCAAGGAAATTAAAGACTTGCATTCGGAAAATTATAAAACATTGATAAAAAAAATCAAGGAAGATACAAAAAAGTGGAAGCATATACCGTGCTCATGGTTAGGTAGAATAAACATCATTAAAATGTCCATATTACCTAAAGCAATTTATAAATTCAATGCAATACCAATTAAAATACCAATGACATACTTCAAAGATATATAACACATATTCCAAATATTTATATGGAACAAAAAAAGAACACGAATAGCCTCAGCAATCTTGAAAAAGATGAATAAAGTGGGAGGTATCACACTTCCTGATATCAAGTTATACTACAAGGCATTGTACTCAAATCATCCTGGTACTGGCATAAGAGCAGTCATATAGATCAATGGAACAGAACAGAGAACCCAGAAATAAACCCACACTTTTATGGAGAAATGATATGTGACAAAGGAGGTAAGAGCATACAATGGAGTAAAGACAGTCTCTTTAACAAATGGTATTGGGGAAATTGGACATCTACCTGAAAAAAAAAATGAAACTAGAACACCAACTTACACCATTCACAAAAATAAACTCAAAATGGATTAAAGACTTAAATGTAAGCTGTGAAACCATAAGTATCTTAGAAGAAAACATAGGCAGTAAGCTCTCTGACATCTCTCGCAGCAATATATTTGCCGATTTATCTCCAAGGGCAAGTGAAATAAAAGACAGGATAATCATATAGGACTATATCAAACTAAAAAGCTTTTGTACAGCTAAAGACAGTAAGAACAGAATAAAAAGACAAACTACACAATGGGAGAACATATTCGACAATACGTCTGATAAGAGGTTAATAACCAAAATTTATAAAGAACTTGTAAAACTCAACATCAGGAATACTAACAATCCAATCAAAAAATGGGAAAAAGAAATGAATAGACACTTCTCCAAAGAGGACATACAGATGGCCAATAGGCATATGAAAATATGCTCAGCATCACTAATCATTAGAGAAATGCAAATTAAAACCACAATGAGATATCACCTCACACCAGTCAGAAAGGCGCTCATCAACAAAACAACACAGAATAAGTGCTGGTGAGGATGTGGAGGAAAGGGAACCCTCCTGCACTGCTGGTCGGAATGCAGACTGGTGCAGCCACTGTGGAAAACAGCATGGAGATTACTCAAGAAATTAAAAATCGAACTGCCTTTTGACCCAGCTATCCCACTTTTAGGAATATACCCTAAGAACACCATAGAACTGTTCGAGAAGGAGAAATGCACCCCCATGGTTATGGCAGCATTGTTCACAATAGCAAAGATCTGGAAACTGTCCAAGTGTCCATCAGTGGACAAGTGGATTAAAAAGCTTTGGTCCATATATATAATTCTATGGAATACTACTCAGCCAAAAGAAATGATGACATCGGATCATTCACAACAACATGGATGGACCTTGATAACATTATACTGAATGAAATAAGTAAATCAGAAAAAACTAAGAACTATATGATTCCATACATAGGTGGGACATAAAAATGAGACTCAGAGACATGGACAAGAGGGTGGTGGTTACGGGGGGGAGGGAAGGCAAGGTGGGGAGGGGAGGGGCACAAAGAAAACCAAATAGAAAGTAACGGAAAAGAATTTGACTTTGGGTGATGGGTTTGCAACATAATCAATGTCAAAATAACCTGCAGATGTTTTATCTGAATGTATGTACCCTGATTTATCAATGTCACCCCATTAAAATTAATAATAAATTTATTATTATTGAATTTAAAAGAAAACAAAGTAAAAGAGGCACGGAAAGAGTTTCTCTAATTTGTATTCCCTGATATGCTTCTTAAAAATAAGAGATATGATGGCCTCAAATATATGTACAATTCATCCATAGCTCTCCCAGGGTTACTTCTCAGTGCTCATTCTGCTGAAGCAGACAGTCAATTCCACTTTGTAAATAAAATCATGTACATCTAAACGTATATGTACATATTATATATAGCACATGTTTTGCCTTACTAATTGAGGGGTCTACAAGTGAACCCACTCTCCTACCACCTGTTTCTTTAAACAAACTTTATTTGTAACACAGCCACCTCCATCCCTTTATGTATTGTCTATGGCTTTTCCACTACAACAGCAGAGTTAAGCAGTTCTAACAGACCATTGTCCAGCAAAGCCTCAAATGTCAACTGTCTGGTCCTTTGAGAAAGAGTTCGCCAAACCTTGCATTAATTGGTTCATTTAAAATAACTGCAGGAAACATAGTTACATCGTCAGTATGTTGTCAACTTCATTGCTTCCATAAGTAATGTCTGTTTCTAAATATTTTTAGATAATATAATTTAATTACACCGAGGTGAATACTTTGTTGTTGTTTTTTTCTATAAGCATTATTTGTACAGTCATCACATGGTTTAGTTAATAAGAATCATTGCCAAGTGAAAGCCTGACCTGAGCTTTTTGCATTCAATAAAGATCCAGTTAGTAGCTATAGAGAGAGACAGGGTTTGAATATGTAGAGGTACATATGAACAGCTCATTGAGCTTAATGAAGGCTTAGTTATTGATTAATTAGGGTGCACCTGACATTCAAAAACCATTGATGTGCTCAGAAATAAGTACTTCAAATGCCCAGATTAAATTAGGGGGAAAGAGTACATATGATACTGACATTGATTTTGTATTTTTCAAAGTAAATATTTGCATTCTAATATCTATATTTTTAGAGGCCAGATAAAAAGGGGATATATAAATGGTGAACTACATATGGTCTCTTGAAAAGCTTTGTATACTATGATGTTCTTTCATTACTTGGTGGTAAATCAAATGCTTTTATTTTCTATACATTTCAAAATATTTTACTTCAGGGAGACATCATTGCAATAGAAGACCGTAACAAATTCCAAATAAAGAATCAAGCAAATGATCAAACATTTAACATACTACAGGGATATGAGTGGTATAATCAATTCTACAGTTTAATGTAATTGACATTGACCAACTGGCACAGTTTCTGGTTTCTTTGGTCACAGATTCATGCAGTATAATAGTCCAGTATTCTATTGAAGAGTCTGAATACATTGCATCTAAACAAAATAAAACAGTATGATGAAAACTAGCCAGGACCATTGATTTGTTGCCAAGGGGAAAGATAAGATGAGTATATTATGTAAGGAGCCTGACTGTCAGACTGGAAGATATTTTAGCATTCTACTTGACTGATGTCACTGGGTTATGGGAATTTCTTTGGTTCAGATCAGTGATTCTCAACTCTAGTTGAACTTTAGAAGCATCTGGTGTTCTAAAATAACATCAATGATTAAGGGTCCACTCCAGACTAATTATTATCAGAATTGCTAGTTATGAGCTCAAGAATTGCTAGTTCTTCAAAGTTCCCTTGTTTATTCCAATAAATATCCAGTGTTGGGCACCACTGAATAGACTAAAAAGTTGATGCAGGTTTTCCCATCAGATAAGAAAAAAAAAGGAACAGAGATACAAGAGTTTTTAGGACCTTTTGATAGTGAGGCTATTGATAAACTGTGATACAAAGTGATAATTCTTAGTTCCCAGTTGTATGAATAATTTAACTGGGTATTCAGCCAATTTCTTAAAAAATGTTTATTAAACAGTGCCTGTGGCAGGAAGTTTTCTAAATTAACTGGAAAATAGTAACAACTAAAATTGTGGTGCTTGTATTCTAGTAGATGAAAAGACATATAAAAATAGGAAATAAATAAATAAACTAGATCATTTTGAATAGTAATACTGTGAAAAAATATAATGGAGTAGTATATAATGTGGTAGGAAGAATTGGGGTAGAAGGTGTTACTTATATATGTTGATACCAGTAGTCTTCCCATAGGGGGAGATATTTAATTGAGCTAATCACTGGGATATCTTAAGAAAGTACACCTGGACAGATGTCTCTATGGTTGAACCACATTTTGTTAGAATAACAAGCAAAGGAAGGCTAATGTCCACAATGCTTACTGAACTTCAAGGGAATTCATAAAAGACTGAGGTTCAAGTTTAGATCATTCTTTTTACCTATTTCTGGGTAGGTCATTTAGCTCTCTTAAGAATGTCTGCCTGAAATGATCTTGGATCACACAGGCTGCAGGTAAAAGTGCTACTATGAAGGACAATTTTAAGGTAAATTTACCAGCCAGAGCCAGAGTGAACTACGTATATAGATAATATTAGTGCTTAGTGCTAGTTTAATCTGAGGGTGAATGTGGCTTGACCTCCCTCTTCCATAGAACAGGCTACAAACTTGTTTCCTTTGAGTTAGAGTTTCCTATTCCCCATATAAATTAAGTAAAATAATATGTTGGGCTTGAATTACAAAAACCCTAATTAAGGTTTGTAATGCATTTTCCTTATAACATAAAATTTTGCCCAGAGATTATTTATGGGGGAAAAAAAAAAGGACAAAGAATGGGTTGGGTTTAAGGTTTATTCTTTTCTTTTTTCCTTTGGGTTCCTTTCCTCACATCTCTATTTACCTAGAGAACTGCAACTGTAAATAAGATAAAATGAGATTGCGATATTAAGCGTAAGTTTCCCCTCTGGCTCTTGGATCAAAGGATAAATGATATTAGAGCTACTTATCCTCAGGGGTTGATGAATGAAAAAGACAGGGGATCCTCGAGAAACCAAGAGATGGATGTGATTTTTTAAATCTGCATTTTGAAGTGGCTGTGTTGTAGCCCCTTCACTGAGTGTGAGCTGATGTGTGAAGTGACAGTCGTTGGTCATGGCTGCGGGAGAGTCGATTAGAGTGGTTTCCTGCCCCACCCAACCTGTGGTGGAGCTACCCCACCACCTTCTTTGTACTTGAAGCCCTTTATTATGAAATATATTCTTTTTTAATTTGGCATTTTGTTATTACAGATTTCGATTGTCCCTTGCAGCTATCTTCACATTTTTACTAACACCTTCTATATCTTTATCTTAAGTAATTTACTGCTATATAAAGGTACACTTTATGAATAAACTATATGTTATTTCACAAGCACAATAAATCATACCCATGCATACAGGAAGAGGTAAAGCATAAGTGTCTATAACAAAAGCAAAAAAGGAGAGGACAACAAATGCAAAACTGGGCCAAGACCTGAGAGCACGGGTGCAGTAGGGTATTGTCATGGGACCCTAGAAATGTTGATAAAAATTATGGAAAATAAAGAAAGACCTGAGACTTGGTCCTTTAGTAACTTTCTGTCCTCATCGCTAACTTTCCTGCCTCTCTCCCTGCATTTTAGGCACCTGTTCACCTTTTGTTCCTCGAACATGCCAAAGATTTCCTGCTTACAGGACCTTTCACTTATTCTCCTGGGAACTCTTTCACTCCAGAATGTCACAGGCCATAGATTATATCCCTCACTTTCTTCCAGTCTCAAGTTGTCTCCTCAAAGTAGCCTTTTCTGAGCATCCTATGAAAATTAGTAATGGTGTCCTTTTCTGTAAAATTCTCTGTTTTAATTCAGACTACCTATTAGCACCTGGCATTATATTCATCCAGAATTTTTTGTATCTAGGTCTATTGTCTGTTTCCTGCCTTGAACTGTGAACTTTGGAAAGGCAGTAAATGTATTGGTTTCATTCACTACTGTATTTCTCATTCAAAGAACACTGTTCAGTGCACAAAAAGTACACAATCTATGTGGAATGAAAAATGAACGAATTTGCCCTGGCCAGGTAGTTCAGTTGGTTAGAGCATTGTTCCAATATGCCAAGATATGCCAAGGTTGTGGGTTCAATCTCCAGTCAGGGCACATACAAGAATCAATCAATGAAAGCATAAATAAAATGGAACAACAAATCGATCGATCTCTCTCTCACTCAAATCAATAAAGACATACGTCTAAAAAGAATGAATGACTTTTCATGTCATCAATAATAAAAGAAAGTGATACATTATTTAATAAAAGAAAACAATAGAATTGTCCACGACTTCAGGAAAATTAGATCTCAAGGAAATGTCAAAAGGGTTTCAAGAAAAATGAAGTGGAAGGAGAATGGACCCAATAGAAAAAGAACCTGCTTCTCTTAGATAGCAGGGTTCAGTGGCATCTCCCAGGCCTGAGTGAGACAGAAGGTCTATGTTTTGATATGTTATATTAGTAATGGCAAACTCCATCACACTGTAATACAGGTTTTTTGAGAACTTTGAGCATTCTGTTCTAGATGGCAATGGTAGCATTGGAAACCTGATACAAAAGATGAAATAGAGAAATTAGGAATATGTTTTTGATTCATCTTTGAAGGAGTACTGTTCAACCGTTTTAGATCAGATTTTGAACATGAGAGTTGAACTGAACAAAAGGAATTAAAAGACAACAATGATAGGAATTAAAAAAAGGTAATGATGCCTGACCAGGCGGTGGTACAGTGGATAGAGTGTTGGACGGGGATGCAGAGGACCCAGGTTCAAAACCCCGAGTTGGCCAGCTTGAGCGTGGGCTCATCTGGTTTGAGCAAAGCTCACTAGCTTGGACCCAAGGTCACTGGCTTGAGTAAGGGGTTACTCAGTCTGCTGTAGCCCCACGGTCAGGGCACATATGAGAAAGCAATCAATGAACAACTAAGGTGTCGCAACAGAAAACTGATGATTGATGCTTCTCATCTCTTTCCGTTCCTGTCTGTCTGTCCCTGTCTATCCCTGTCTCTGACTCTCTCTCTGTCTCTGTAAAAAAAAAAAAGGTAATGACAAAATGAGCCTTTTGTTTGGGAATCTGCTCTTGATGGGATGGCTTATTTCTTCCCTTAACTTTTATCAGTTCATTTAAATTCCTTACTTTATATACAAGACTGGGATTATTTTGGAAATGTTTTTCCCCCAACTAAATTGTTTTAGTGTTGTGCTGCTGTATTTTGTTGCTATTTAATTGTCTTCTGTTTATTTTGAGTTAGTTTGGCATGTCTACCATTATATCATACTTCCTGAGAGTTTGGGCCACTTACTGTTGTAGCAAAACCAGTGAGAGTATACAGATGTTCTCCACACCAAAGTTCAAATTTAAAGGAATCTTTTATTCAAAGGTGACCACAAGATGACCTAAGTCAGTCAAATCATGCCATCTCTAACACAGTTTGAAATTAGCTTTGAAAGACAAAAATTACATACTGATTGGGATATGGGGAAGAGGGGAAGTCTAGCTGTAAAACAAAGCAGTGAAACAAACTCATTTACAATGTTTATCTATAGGATTAATTCAGGGAGAAAAATTCTGGGGACATCTGCAACCTTGCAAAACTAACCTAAGGCCACAGCCTATAATACCAGCCTCAAAGCCAGGGGTAGAAGTCTTCTAGAAAAAGTAAGTTCTGCTGAAAATCTGTTTTAGAGAAAGTAAGGTCTGCTGAAAGTCTCCTTATTTTAGAGAAAGTTCTGCTGCTTCATTTCACCTCATCTTTGCATCCTTCAGAGCATACTTCACACTGATTTCCACGTAGTAAGGAATCAGCAATAGCTATTATGATACAATTGTAAGACATTTAAAGCTTCTTCTTTTAATACAATTCTTAAATGTTATTTAATACTAGCTACAAAGCTAGTTCTTTTCAAACATCAACCTGTCTGTAGTTCAACCAGAATAATAAAATATATGTAAAATGTAACTCATTTTCTGTGTTATTTAGGGGAAATCTATGACTAGTCACACAAAGGAAAGTTTCGAGATAGGGTTGAGCTTTTGGTAGTGGTATAAAATCTTTGAGGCCCTGGCCAGTTGGCTCAGCAGTAGAGCGTTGGCCCAGCATATGGAAGTACTAGGTTCAATTCCCAGCCAGGGCACACAGGAGAAGTGCCCATCTGCTTCTCTACCCTTCCCCTTCTCTTACTCTTTATTTCTCTCTTCCCCTCCCACAGCCAAGACTCCACTGGAGCAAAGTTGGCCTGGACGCAGAAGATGGCTCCATGACCTCCACCTCAGGCACTGGAATGGCTCTGGCTGCAATGGAGCAATGTCCCAGATGGGCAGAGCATCGCCCCCTGGTGGGCATGCTGGGTGGATCCCAGTCAGGTGTGTGTGGGAGTCTGTTTGCCTCCCTGCTTCTAACTTCGGGGGGGGGGGGAGGCTTTGAGTGGTCAAGGCAACAATTATATCTTCCAGGTCTTCTTTTTTTGTTTGTCAGAGTCCTGATAATTTCTGTTCAAATCTGTAAAATCTCAACCTCAATGCCTAATGCTCCACAATTCATAATTTTATCACTTAAGAATATGAATGCAAACTATGGGTGATTTTTAACCTAATTTCTTCTTGACAAATATGACTTTGTTAGAAAATATAATCCTAAGAATCCAATCTTTCTTTTTTTTCGGCTTAACTGAGACTGGCATTCTTGACCTTGCCCTAAATTCCTTTCTAACACTAATTTGCCCATTTATAACATCTTAAGATTTTCCCCTTGACGCAGTTAATCTAATGTCAGAGGTAACTGAATAGTCAAGCATCATACAAACTCTGAAGATGTTGAAATGCTCTCTTATGTAGGTAACCAAATGTAAATGTGTTAGTCAAATAAGTTTGTAAATATGATATATATGTTTGCTTGCTTGTAGTTTGCACTGGGGGTGGGAGACAGGCTGTAGGCTGGCAGGGTTCTTATAGCCTAAGGCTTGGTTTTGAGACTGAGCCTTTCCCACCCTTTTTTTTTTGTGTGTGTGTGTGTATTTTTCTGAAGTTGGAAACAGGGAGGCAGTCAGACAGATTCCCGCATGCGCCCGACCGGGATCCACCAGGCATGCCCACCAGGAGGCGATGCTCTGCCCATCTGCGGCATCACTCTGTTGCAACCAGAGCCATTCTAGCACCTGAGGCAGAGGCCATGGAGCCATCCTCAGCACCCAGGCCAACTTTGCTCCAATGGAGCCTTGGCTGCGAGAGGGGAAGAGAGAGACAGAAAGGAAGGAGAGAAAGAGCGGTGGAGAAACAGATGGGCGCTTCTCCTATGTGCCCTGGCTGGGAATTGAACCCAGGACTTCTGCATGCCAGGCCGATGCTCTACCACTGAGCCAACCAGCCAGCGGCTCCCACCCTTTTAATACTAAGATTTTCTCAAAGCTGAGCTTTTCCCCACACCCTTGACTATTGCATGATAGTGGGTGGTGCATTCTTATGAGGAATTCCATTTATGTTTCAGATAAGTGGCTTTGTATTTGAGACTTCTTTATTTGTATATTGGCTTAAAGGCTTTAACTTTCTACACTATTAAATGAGGCAGACTAGGGGCTCAATGGCTCTTAGTTTCTGACATTAGCATTGCAGAAGAGAGGCAGACAAGATGGCTGAGTGCTGAAGGAAAAGCCAGTTTGTGCAGAGTTTGTGCAGAGAGAAGGAGATGGGGAACAGAGGTGAATAAGGCTGGTATGGTAGAAACCTTTGATTGTAAGAATATTCAGATGAGTCAGTGGCTTTGGGAGCCCTGAATGGAAAGGGAAGTGTTTTCCCACTGTGTGTATTTTCTCACCCGCCGAGTGCAAGCTAGGATTAAAGATAATGGCCCACCAGTTCTTGGCTCCATTGTTTCATTACTGTCTGTCTGAATCAAATGGAAACCTGCACGAGCCAGGTGGCTGTGATGGTGGCCACGGCTACTGGCTTTACAAAATGCTTTTAGTTTTATCATCATAATGAACCTCTTATAAGTCACAATAGGCCCACAGTTGAAACAAGTTTTCATTTCACAAGTTTTTCTTAGTTTGGGGGGGGGGGGCTCACTCTCTTGCATATTTAGGATGAGATGACTTGGTTTTCTCAGTGTAAGTACCTCTGACTTACACTTCTCCCCTGCCACCCAATTCTAATGGAGCTCTTTAATACATCTACTGTCTTACTAAGGATTTTTATAACCTTTGTTATCTGACTTCAGTTGATATTCAAAGACCTAAAAATGAGGTACTTTCAAAGAGAAGGAAGGAATTGAGAGGTTTAAAAAATTAATTATTTGAATAATATTTTATTGTATGCAAATTAGGCATAAGGAGATGTGCTGAGTCCTAATTGCTATTATGCAGCAATTACTAAGGCTATAAAGAAGCTAACATCAGTGTTTGGGGATAATGAAACCACCACATTTTAGCTATGCATGAAAGAAAAGTTCCCTTGTTCATTTCCATTCATACTTTATGTTTATAGAGTCATGCACTCACATCTTGAGTGACTAACAACCTAAGTTACATATCTCATTACTTTTTGTTTTTGGACACATATATTAACAAGTTGTTTTCTTACTTGAATTCAAGATTTTTTAAATTGGAGAAAAATTATGTGGTTTTATTACTTGGAGAAAATTTTGCATCTGTCCCTAACAGCACTCTCTTACCTATAACACCTGTGGCCCACCAAACCACAAACTGGAGTTCTCTTTGCTCCTTTTTCCTTTAGACTATATGGGGTAGATAGAAGTTGTACAGTTATTCTCATGAAATCATATTTGATAGATAATAAAAATTACATTGAGGTGACAATATGTGGAGTATATACTAGGATACAACTTAAATGTAGCCTCTGACTGAACATCAGAGAGTATTATGGACATGTTGCAACACTAATAAGAAATATTTGCTGCCTGGTTTCTAACATGCAGAAAAGCTCCAACTATCAGAAGGAACCAGATGGAGATGGAAACAAGCAATGCAGCTGGCCCATCTGGCAAACACACTGACTCTAGCATGCAGCTGAGGAGAACTCAACGACTTCACTTGGATGATCAACCTTATTCCAGCAAAGTAGTCTGTTCTCTTGGCTTGCTACAGAATAAACTCATAAAAATAAGCATTTACCAGGCATGCTATATATTGTAAAATGTTCTGCTATCACTTTTATTAGCAAGAAATGGTATTGTTATACAGCTGCTTAGTCATATTTTTCCTGCTTGCTTTTATACAAATTGAATCTCATTTGTTCTTTTCTGCCCACAGACTTAACTTATTTACAACCAGTTATATCACCCTCTTTCCAAACTGGTTTTCACAGCACCTTCCAAATTGATATAATCTGCCAATCTAATTCAAGCCCTATTTGCCCTGTAATAATAGTCAGAAATCCATTTAATAGAGCCAAGAATCATTTTCTGGTGCTTCAAAGGTCTTACTCTCATCTGTCATTCTCCACATTTATGATCTCCTAGTTTGTTTTTAATCCATTTTATTGTGTTCTTATCAAAACTTATTTGACAATTTTTAGACACTTATTTGTACCACTATATCAACCACCTTACTGAAACTCAGACATTTATTATCCATAATTCTCCCTCCATCCACTAATTTTATAATCTGTCAAAAAAATCAACTTTGCCCAGCATGATTTACTGTAAATGATTCCACTACATTTATTTTGCATGATTTCATTGTTCTCTGGATGTTCGAGAATTTCTCTCTCTTGGTTTTATTAGTGACTAGGCAACATTTTGTGCCTGGGGAAAGGCTAAGTGGATTTTTCGACAAACAAGCTATTAACTCTTTCAGGTAAATCAGATTAATTTGGTAAAAGTAAAATCATAGATGGGACACACACACACACACACTGAGAGAGAGAGAGAGAGAGAGAGAGAGAGAGAGAGAGAAACATAATCAAATTCTTGTCCTCCATCTGGTGCAATGATGTAAGTAGTACAACATTAAGAATAAGGACTCAATTTTTAATATTTCTTGTCCCCACCTACATATGTTCCATCAAAATAAAATGCAATTAAATTAACTTATTTAAGAGAGTCATTAAATACTGTAACACATGCATTCACAAATTAAATAATAGCTTCTGGTGATCTTGTTCATTACCCAACATGTTAAGTATTCCTGTGTCTACCAGTTAGTTATTCAATCACAAGAGTCAAACTTTCATTACTGACTCACCATTGATCTATTTAGCCTCATCTTCACTGCAGTAGACTCCCAGGGTTCTCCAGTAGAGCTCTGTGTCATACAGAATCAGAAAACAATACCTAGGTGTCTGCATTCTGGGTTGCTATGTTACCATCTTATGCCCCTTATTGTTCAGTGTCCTTTATGAAGGTGTCTCCTTCAGCTTCTGCCTGAAACTTATTTCTCCAAAGGGCTCATAATCAGATCACTTCATGGATCTAAATGGAGCACACACTATTTTGCCCTAATACTGCTCCATTCCCTTTTCCTGTATCTACAGGACACACCCTCCTCTTATAATTATAACAGCAAAATTAACAGACCCAAAAATACGTTACTCACTATAAATCATCTCATCTAGTGTATCTGCATTGGTGTTCCAGATATTTCAAGACATGTTTGAATCTCAATTTGCAGCTATGGTAGATCTCCACAGGTACCAAGGCATACATATAAATTGAAAGTTATGTGGGTGGGATTAGGGAAGGCTTGATATTTTAGTGAGGTTAGAGCTTTAGTATATAGGCTCCAAATCCTGTGTGAGGGCATCAAAAATTGATCTCCTTGGCCATATTGAACCAAGGTGCAAATAACAATGTTGTGATATAATTTCTGAAGGCCTGTATTACTCCTGTAACACTAACTGGTTAAATTCCTTGATTATATTATAATGAAAAAGTATTTCTTATGAAACTATTATGTCCCAGACATAGTACTAGGAATTGGTATTCAAGATAGTTACAAACAAAAGGGAAACTCAGAGATAAGGTCCATATAAAGCATTTAGGTAGCAGAGAGAAAGGAAGAACTAAGGCTGCCTTGGGGAAAGTGAAAGGTGAAAACAAGTTGATTCTAGAATTCAATGTCTTCATTTGAAAACAGAGTTTAACCATGCCAATTCAAAATCTATGGCTGGTGGGATTCCTTAAAGTATTTCAAGATGTGAACAAATTATTTGCTCAAAATTTGTTGTACTGATATAAGGTGAAAGGTTGAGTATATTATTTCTATTTTCTCTTTCCCCTTTCTTCCTGGAAATCATTCAGTCATATGTTAACCTCTTATTCTTTCCAAGATCTCCTTGGAAGAATCTCCTGTGATTTATGCTTTGCTAAATCCAGTGGCCAACTGTGATTCCTCATTTTCTTTATCCTTTTAGTAGCATTTGACATTCTTAAAAACACTTCACCTTTTTTCACTTCCATTATGCCATGCTCTCCTGGTTATCTTCCTCTGTTAAAAAGGTGGGCTATGCTTGAAAAATAAGAGGATTATGCTCATGAAGAAATTACCATCATACTGTGGTATCATTAAACTCCACTCAGGCTTCCGCTTTGCTGGGATGTTTCTTCCATCTGAGGAAGAGCACTCCATCCACCAGTACTGCCTGAGGATCCCAGAAGATGCCCCCGTGGTAGAAGACTAGGAGCTGGAGAGAAAAATATCTGGATTGAAGAACTCAATGGCTGAAGGTGAGAGGAAGACAGCCCTGTAAATGCCTCAAGCAGCTGGAACTGAGAGACACTGTGTGGTATTTGTTTTGCGCAAAGAGAACCATACTCTAGGAAATTCTCTTTGTCACATGATCATGAAGAACCCAGAAGTGGAATTTTATGGTTACACTACAACTTATCCCTCAGAGGAAAATGAACTTGTGCATACTCAAGGTGCTCTTCCAGCTGTTGAGCCATTTCAAAAAGGCCTGAATCTTTGCCAACATGTGCTTGACAAGTGTGAGGCCAGCAGAAAGAACTATGAGGACAAAAAAGTGAGCAGAAATGAATCTATATTCTAGTCACTTGTGCACTATACAGCGAGGAACATCCTCTAGGATATCCTCTTTGTGACCTGGCAAAACCTAGGAGTTTGTGATTACAACATGTTCTGTCCTTCAGACAGGTGTGATTCTAGCTATGAACCCACTACAGCTGTTAGAATCCCTGCAAGAACCTTTGTATTCTTCTAATAAATTCCCTCTTGAAACTAAACTAAAAAACAATAATGGCAAAAAACTCAGAATGCTATATTTGACTACTGTTCCCCTCATCTGCCATAAATATCTACAATAGTATTTTGGATATTAAAAATATCAAAACAAAGCCCTTGTGGCCAAAACATGGCTTTTCCAGGATTAAAGGAAGCTAGGAGCACTAAAGTACAGACTGATGTGTGATATGAAATGTAGTTTAAGAGACAGACAGAAGTTACATCATCTAGGGCTTTAAGTGTCCTGACATGAAGTCTGACTTCCATCCTATGCATTATGGGATGTTCTTGGAGTAGTTTAAGCATGGGAGTTACACAAACTGATTTATGTTTTCACTGTATACACTGATCAGCCCCAGGGAAAAGTGCTACAGATACTCTTTTGGGGGTTATCATCATTAAAATCCTTCCTCACTGCCAGATAAATCTGTGATAAAATTACCTTCATATCCACAAAAATTTCAGTAGAATTTTAAATATGAAGAAAGAGCTGAAGCACATTAAATATGTGGTGCATGCATTTCACAGAAGTAAATAAAAATAAAAACATAAAATATTAAAATAATTTCTATTTAAAATATAAAAGTAAAAACTGGAGGAAACAGAGGAGTATGGGGAACTGTCAGAAGAAAACATCAAAGTAAAACAATTAATGTAATCAGAGGGATAAAGCAAGGCACTATATCTTCTAAACATGACCAGAATAATATAAAAAAAGGATGATTAGAGAAAAATAAAGAACTCTTGCAAATTAAAATAGAACTGAAATAAATAGCACAATAAAGACAATAAAAGCTACACTATGGGTAGTCTCCTGGCAAACAGAGTGAAAAAAATAAATACTAAGGAGAAAACAAGAGGAAATCAGAGGATTTATTTAGGTCAAATATCCAAGTAAATGGTACTCATTCTAATAAACACAATCATTAAAAGGGAATAGAGAAAGTTATCAAAAAAAGTTATACAAGAAGATGAAGGAAATGCATGTTCAGACTGAATCTTTTTTTTAAATCCATAATAAACTGTAAGTTATAAAATGGTGAAATATCAGAACATGACCGCCAAGCAGGCAATCATTAAAACATTTAGAAAATAATCAATAATATCACATAATGAAAAAAGGAGGATAGCACAATGGAATGGAATTTTTCTAAAGCTAGAATGAAAGATAAAAGGCAAAGGGGAAAGAAAATGTCTTTAAATTGGTGGGGTAGCTCAGCTGGTTAGCACATCACCCTGTTATATTAGGGTTGCAGATCTGATCCCAGGTCAATGCAATAGATGAATTAAACAATTAATGCATAAATACGTGGAACAACAAATTGATGCGTCTCACTCTCCCTTTCGCGCGCTCTCTCTCTCTCTAAAATTCAAGATAATTTTTTTTTTGTATTTTTTTGAAGCTAGAAACCGGAGAGACAGTAAGACTCCCGCATGCGCCCCACCGGGATCCACCCGGCACGCCCACCAGGGGGCGATGCTCTGCCCCTCTGGGGCGTCGCTCTGCCGGGACCAGAGCCACTCTAGCGCCTGGGGCAGAGGCCAAGGAGCCATCCCCAGCGCCCCGGCCATCTTTGCTTCAATGGAGCCTCGGCTGCGGGAGGGGAAGAGAGAGACAGAGAGGAAGGAGAGGGGGAAGGGTGGAGAAACAGATGGGCGCTTCTCCTGTGTGCCCTGGCCGGGAATCAAACCCGGGACTTCTACACACCAGACCGACGCTCTACCACTGATCCAACCGGCCAGGGCCCAAGATAATTTTTTTTTAAATGAGGGAGGAAGGCTCATTAACCTGCACTTTAAAATCCAAGTCAAATGACTGATTTATAATAGTAGAGTAAGTATGTTATGAAATGTATATAAATACCCCACTTTGTTTTACTTTCCAGAGACTTTTTATTAGAAACTTCATGGAATATGTCTCCAGAAAATATAAAAAGGACAGAGTAAAAGAAAAGGATGTAGGATCTAGAAAACAGGAGATGCAACATGGGAGTGGCAGCAATGCCTTCTTGGAATGATAAGGAAGTTAAATTCCAAGATGAATGGTTATAGAGATGGTCTGGAGAGGAAACAGTCTTCCTCAACAGAGAGAAACAAAGGAAGAGAGAAACTGAAAGAGAACAAAACTCAACCTATGTGTGAAATACTACTGTAAGCACTGTAAGAAAGAGATGCTGGAACATTTTGTGGAAGATGATATAGGTTAAGGGGAAAAAAATAAGCAAATATATGCAGACAGGCATACATGGCAATGATTTACTCTTAGAAAAGCAAAGCACTGCCTAAGAAAGATATATTTGTACTTGGCAAAGCAGTGAGAAAATATTTGATTCAGTAAAATGCTTCACATGTATACATGTACATTAAACTGATTTACCTTTTCAATTGAAAAGTTGTTTTGTTTAAATGCCAAATAATCCTGTTCCTTTTCATCAATGTATATTGATTTGCTACTTCCATCAGTTTTCTAAGTCTAGCATAAATTTACATCATTGTCTACTATTATTTTTATGAAAATAAATAGAAATAGAAAAGAAGACTTGAGGATGAGAAATCTTACTACTCCAATGCTTTCAAATTGTTTTCAGGTTTCTTTAATGTATTGTGAAAGGTAATCACCAGCATGTCATGTGTTTCCTTAAGGAAACCATTTTCTAGATGTCCTTGCAGGAAGCTATAATTTCAATTGTCTTTGTCCATGTAAAATATCCCTTATCCTGATCAATTAATAATGGCGATTTAAGAGTTATCAACCTGAAAGGCATTTACTTGAAAAGGTGATTTGCATTAACGAAAGGTGATCTCGAAGTCCTTTCTCTTAAACAAGAAAATAGTAATTCTGTATGTATAAAGCAAAGATTTCATTGCCTGAACACAAAATTGCATTCCTGCTTGCCCTGCTTTTAAGCACTGAAGCAGAAATAAGTAATTCGTTTTGAGCCGTTTTAAATAAATATTACACAATTCTAATAATGTATTATTAACAAAATGTTCTTTTTTTACATTTTAAAAATTACTTATTTATTTTTTTAAATTTTATTTAGAAAATTAAATTTAAAGGGGTGACACTAATCAATAAGAATACATAGGTTTCAGGTAAATATTTCTATAGCATTTAAACTGTTCATTGTGTTTTGTGCCCATCACCCAAAGTCAAATCATTTTCTATTGCTGTATATTTGTCCCTCTTTACCATTTCATTTTTATCTATGTCCATGAGTCTCATTTTATATCTTACCTATGTGGGAAATCATATAGTTCTTAGCTTTTTATGATTTATTTATTTCAGTCGGTATAACGTTCTCAAGGTTCATCCATGTTGTAAATGGCAATATGTCAATATGTCATCATTTCTTAGGGCTGAGTAGTATTCCACTGCAGATATGTACCACATCTTCTTTATCTAATCCCTTATTGAGGGACACTTTGGTTGTTTCCACATCTTGGCCACTGTGAATAATTCTGCAATGAACATGAGGGTGTGTATGTCTTGACGTGCCACAGTTTTCAAGTCTTTTTGGGTAGATACCCAGTAGAGGGATTGCTGGGTCATATAGCTGTTCTATTCTTAACTTTCTGAGGAACCACCAACCTTTCTTCCATAATGGTTGTACCAGATTACATTTTCACCAGCAGTTTTCTCCACAGCCTCTCCAATATTTGTTTTTACCTGTCTTGTTCATTAATAGCCAATCTAACAGGTGTGAGGTGGTATCTAATTGTTGTTTTGATTTGCATTTCTCTAATAGCTAGTGGAGATGAGCATCTTTTCATATATCTGTTGGCCAGTTGTATGTCTTCTTGGGAGAAGTGTCTGTTGGAGTCCTCATCCCATTTTTTAATGGGATTGTTTGCTTGTTAGTTGCTGAGCTTTGTGGGTTCCTTCTTTATGTTGGATATTACCCCTTATCAGAGCTATTGTTTATAAATATCATCTCCCATTTGGTTGGCCTCAAACAATGACTTCAGAAATGTTTCCTCTGCTTTTATTTTCTGGAGGAGACTATGGAGAATTGGTATTGTTTCTTTCTAAAATGCTTGGTGGAATTCACCAGTAAAATCATTTGAGTACAGTGCTTTCTTTTTACAAGGTTAGTAATCATTGATTCAATTTCTTTAATAGACATAGAATTATTCAGATTGTTTACTTTTCCTTTTGTAAGTTTTGATGTTTTGTGTTTATAAAGAAATTGGTTCATTTCATCTACATATCAAAATTTTGGTCATGGTATGTATAGATACCATGTTAATGGGCTCTGGAGTGTAATGACCCCTCTTTCATTTCTGATACTGGTAATCTGTCTTCTCCCCTTATTCTTAGTCTGGATAGAGCTTTATCAATTGCATTGATCCTCTCAAAGAATTATTAGCTTTTGATTTTGTTGATTTGCTCTATTATTTTTTATTTTTAATATTTTGCTCTAATGTTTCTTTTTTTTACGATTTGAGGTTCAAACTTCCTTCTGTAATTTTTTAAGGTATAAGATTTAATTACTGATTTTAGAACATTTGTCTTTTATAATATATGCATTTAATGCTATAATTTCTTCTCTAAGCACTACTCTCACTTCATTTAACAAGTTTTGATAACCTATATTTACGTTTTCACTTAGTTTAAAATACTTTTTAAATGTCCCTTGGGATTTCTTCTTTGACCTATGTGTTATTTACAAGTGTGTTTTTTCATCTCCAGGTATTTGGGGATTTTCCACCTATTTTTTAGTTATTTCTTGTTTAATTTCATTGTGGTCTAAGTAGATACTTTTCATGATTTCTATTTTTTTAAACTTGTCAAGGTGTGTTTTTATGGCCCATAATGTGGTTTATTTTGTGGATGTTTCATGTGAACCTGAGAAGATTGTGGATTCTGCTGGTATTGGTTGGAATAATCTATAAATATCAATTTGGTTAAGCTGACTGGTAATATTTTCCAGGTTAACTATGTATACCCTTACTAACATTTTGCTGATCTATCAATTACTGAAAGAGTGCTGAAATCCTCAAATATAATAGAGTATTTCTCTATTTCTCTTTCTATTTCTAGCAGTTATTTTTAAATATCACTTTTTAAAGATTTCATTTATTCACTTTAGAGAGAAGAGAGAGAGAGAGAGAGAGAGAGAGAGAAGGGGGAGGAGCAGGAAGCATCAACTCCCATATGTGTCTTGACCAGGCAAGCCTAGCATTTTGAACCAGCGACCTCAGGGTTCCAGGTAGATACTTTATCCACTGTGCCACCACAGGTCTATTTCATTCAGTTTTGCTTCACATATTTTGATGCTATTTTGTTAGATATATATGTGTTTGGGATTGTTATGTCTTCTTGAAGAATTCACCCCTTTATAGTTATCATTATATAATGTCTACTGTTATTCAAGATCATTTTCCTTGTTCTGAAATTAGCTTTTTCTGAATTAAAATAGTTACTATAGCCTTCTTTTGATAAGTGTAAGTATGGTAAATCCTTCTCCAACATTTTACTCTTCTTTATCTGAATGTTCAGTCTATATTGAAAGTAAATTATTATAGTCAATATATATTTGTTATTTTTCAATCCTTTATGGTAATAGGAGTCTTTTAGTTGGTCTATTTAAATAATTCACATTTACAATGATTATTGATATAGTTGGACTAATAGCTACAATTTTTGTTTTCTGTTTATTCTACCTGCTCTTTGCCTCCACTTCCCTGCCTTCTCTAGTTTTATGTGAAGATTTCACATGCTTCCATGTTATTTTCTCTCATAGCATATAAATTATACCTCTTTTTTTTTTTACGAGACAGAGAGAGAGTCAGAGAGAGGGATAGATAGGGACAGACAGGAACAGAGAGAGATGAGAAATATCAATCATTAGTTTTTTGTTGTGACACCTTAGTTGTTCATTGACTTCTCTCTCATATGTGCCTTGACTGTGGGCCTTCAGCAGACTGAGTAACCCCTTGTCAAGCCAGCACCCTTGGGTCCAAGCTGGTAAGTTTTGCTCAGACCATATGAGCCCGCACTCAAACTGGCGACATCAGGGTCTCAAACCTGGGTCCTCCGCATCCTAGTTCAATGCTCTATCCACTGCACCACCGCCTGGTCAGGCTATATCTCTTTTAAAAAAATTATAGTAGCTGCATTAGAGTTTGCAATACACATTTTAACAAATTTAATTACGCCTTCTAATAACACGATAAAACTTCACACATAACGTAGGAAACATAATATTCCCAATTCCTCCCTCTTGTTCTTTATGACATTGGTGCCATTTATTTAATTTTTTTTCTCACATTGTTCCACATTACAGATGGGGTATGGTGGCACAGAAGTGTTGAGAAACTTATCCAAGTCCCCAAGGTGGGTGAGTGACAGGGGAAAGATTTGAAACTGTATGGTATGATACCATATTTTTCACCACTCTTCTGTCATTTAAATATATAATATTTCCTCAGAAGATTACTAAGGTAAAAGCTGCTTTCTGATGTTCTTAGGAGGCTCAAATATACTAATTTATTGATACTTTGAAAGTAGTGAAAATTATAATTTTAATTTTTATATGCTATAATCACCTAATAAAATGTTCCTGTTTTACTATAAAAATAATCTTTTTCAGTCCTACAGAATAAGAAAGAAAAAAAAACTTTCCATCCACTTATTTCTTTATGTAGATATAAATTTATGACTTACAGATTGTCGTTTTCCCTGAAGAACTTCTTTAAACATTTGTTGCACAGCATTCTGCTGGCATTTAATTCCCTCAATTTTTGCCTAAGAAAAATCTTTATTTCTCCTTCAATTATGAAAAATAATTCACTGGATACAGAATTCTAGGTAGATTTTTGTTCACTCTTTCTCTCTTTCAAACCTAATCATTTAACTCCTGGCTCTCTTCTTTCTTGCATAGTTTCTTGTGAGAAATTCACCATTATTCTTGCCTTCATTCACAGATACCTAGGTAAATTTTCTCTCATGACTAGCAAGCAGGCTTCATTCTGTATTTTCTCTTTGTTTTTGTCTTTTTGCATTCTGAATATGATGCGTTTGTAGTTTTTTTGTTTTTTTTTTTCTTTTTTGTTTGTTTTCCTTTGGTTTGGGGGCTTTTTTTGTTTGTTTGTTTATTACTGGTATTTATCCTGCTTGGTGTTCCCTGAGATATCTGGATCTGTGTGATCCGTGGTTTGATATATGCCATTAATTTTGCAAAGTTTTTAGGCAGTATGACTTGAGGTATTTCTGTTCTGGTCTCTTTTTTCCTCCTTCTGGTATTGTAATTATGTGGTACACCTTTAGAAATGGACCACTGTTCTTGAACATTCTGTTTTGGTTTGGTTTGGTTTACTTTGTTTTCATTTCAATTTGGAAGGTTTCTATAGACCTACATTCAAGCTCACTGGTTCTTCCCTTGGCCAGTGTCCATTTTCCTGATGAGTCTATCAAAGGCATTCTTCTTTTGTTACAGTGTTTTTGACTTCTAGCATTTTTAAATTTTTCTTAGAGTTTCAATTACATTGTTTATATTACCTTTCTATGTTTGCATGGTATGTCTTTTATGCATTAGAACACTTGTTAAATTAATCATAACTATTTTAAAGTCTCTGTTGGATGATTTCAATAGTCTTGATGTTTGTCTTGTCTTTATTTTTTACAGGGACAGAGAGAGAATCAGAGAGAGGGATAGATAGGGACAGACAGACAGGAATGGAGAAAGATGAGAAGCATCAATCATCAGTTTTTCATTGCCATTGCGACACCTTAGTTGTTCATTGATTGCTTTCTCATATGTGCCTTGACCGCGGGCCTTCAGCAAACCAAGTAACCCCTTGCTCGAGCCAGCGACCTTGGGTCCAAGCTGGTGAGCTTTTTGCTCAAACCAGATGAGCCCGCACTCAAGCTGGTGACCTCAGGGTCTCCAACCTGGGTCCTCCATGTCCCAGTCTGATGCTCTATCCACTGCGTCACTGCCTGGTCAGGTTGTCTTGTCTTTTCTTGACTTTCAACATGCCTAGTAATTTTCTGTTGTTGTTGACAGCAGACATAGGTATTGGGTAATAGAAACTGAGGTTTAAAGACTTGAGTGTGTTTTATGTTAGTCTGATTAGGACTTGGCCTGTGTTTAGTGTTTTACTATGGGTACATATGTCAGAGACTTCATTTAGTTGCCTCTCATGTCCTTGTTTGTCTCACCTCTTCACTTTGAACTTTCACAGTGCTCTGACTTTGAGTTTGCACTTCAGCTGATCTTCTAGCTGTTATCCACTGTCAATACACTGAAGTCTTACTTGACCAGGTGGTGGTGCAGTGGATAGAGCATTGAACTGAGATGCAGAGGAAAGCCCAAAGATTGAAACCCCGAGGTCTCCAGCTTGAGTGTGGGCTCATCCACCTTGAGCAGGGGCTCACCAGCTTGAGCACAGGGTCACTGGTTTGAGCATGGGATCATAGATGTGACCCCATGGTCGCTAACCTGAGCCCAGAGGATGCTGTCTTGAGCCCAAGGTCACTGGTTTGAACAAGGGATCACTTGTTTTGTTGTAGCCTCCCAGTTAGGGCACATATGACAAAGCAATCAGTAAACAACTAAGGTGCCACAGTGAAGAATTGATGCTTCTCATCTCTCTCCCTTCCTGTTTGTCCCTATTTGTCCCTCTCTTTGACTCTCTCCCTGTTTCTGTCAAAAAATTAAAATATATATTTTATATATACTGAAGCCCTGATGGTGTGGTGGTTAAGGTGTGGAGAGAGGAAATGTTTTATAATTTTAAGATGAACTCTTAGTCTATTAGAAGTCTCATATCGCTGGCCTATTACTTTTTAGTGTTCATTAGTTTTACCTCCTTTAGGTGAAAAGGAAGGCTAACTAAAAGGGGCTAGAATGGAAGAATGCCCATTTCCCCACATGGACAAGGCTCTGGTAACTGTTTTCTCCTGTAGACTAGTCCTTTGTTCTGGAGAATTCTCTGAGTCTTGTTTCACAATGGTTACCTTTCTGTCCCCCAGGGAGAGTCACCAGAGGATCTTTCTTGAATCTTTACCATGAAAACCTGATAGGGTTCCTAGAGGTAAAACCTGTTAAGAGATGGGGGCCTCCACAAAATGGTGGCCCCCAGCAGTTTCTCGCTTCTGTGCTAGACCCAGTCAGTGTTCATTTATGTGTTCTACCAGCTTATGTCTTTGGCAACTTCAGCTCCCAGTAAGCAGATCTTGATTCTTCTTCTCTGAATCTACTTGTCTCTTTAAATTTAAGGGTGATAGTTATTTCTGTGACCTCAGTTCTCTAGTATGTTGAAGAAAAGACACTGATTTTTGGTTTCTTTGGAATTTTTTTGTTGGAAAGATGGGATTGCAGCAAGCTGGTCTAAGAAGCAATGGTAATGTTTCCCTCTGAGTCTGTGCTCCTGTAAATGAAAGCTGCATGTGATCCCTTTTAAACATACTTTTATTTTGATGCTAATAAAGTCTTGTGGAACTAGTAATACCAGATCAAGTTTAATTCTTCAATACGTGGGTATGATAGAAAGATTATTCATGTGCAAATCCAGACCAAATCTGTCAGTGTACTAGAAAATCAAGTTTATGATCAGGAGCTGCTGAAAATAGCTTTGCTGTTGTACATCTGTGTCTCACAAAATTGTCTCTTTTCTCCCTAATCTTTCCAGTTTTTACATTTTAGTATACCTGGACTTCTATTTCCTAAATAACATGCTTTTTTCCCTATGACTTTAGAAATATGCCTTAAAGACAAATTCACTTAATTTTATCATAACAGTATGTATAGTCTTTCTAACTTTCTCCTCCTGTAGTTCAACAATTTATTCAGGTTTAGCTCCAAACTAGATGGATCTTCTTCAAATACTCTTATTCACTTGAATGAGCACTGCAACTGCTTTGACATTTCTGATAGCAAGCTCTTCCCAACAATGATCTCATTTATAAAGCCTAACATTTCTATCACCAACCCTTGGACACTGTGATATGAACTATTGCTACCTCTCATGAGTACCAATGACCTGGTCTCCCTAGTTCCAGCCTCAATTTATTTTTCTATATTTTGAATCCATCAATGAAGTTCCAGAAGCACTATAGCTAAGTTGCTATCCATTAAATTATCCTTTATGTGTATTTCAACAGCATGGGGGACAGATCAACATATACAAACACACCCAAACAAACAGATAACAGATGTGCAGTTTCAACCAGAAGGACTCGGCTTTGTGTAGTCACCGAAACCATAGCAAATATTCACAAAGTAATTAAACTTTTATTCATGTTATAAAAAACCCCAAACTATTTACAAATACTCAAAGTCCCTTAAGACTTCTTTAATATTCCTAGATACCAAGAATGTGACTTCTTAGCACAGGAACTTAGAAAAGAAACAAACAAAAAATTAGTCTTATTAAAATCAGATCTTTTATAAGCAGAGGCTTATAAAACTTGAAATAAAACCTTTCTATACTCTATAGAATTCATCGGTATCTATGATAACACAATTTAATAGGAGTTGACAAAATACAACTCAGCAGACCTATGAAAGGAAATATCTCAGACTCTGAAAAAAACAAAACAAAACAACTTCCCGCCTTTTTTAGAGGACTAAGGAATAAGTTGTTGTGAGTCTTGGAATTTTATTTTATAACTAATTTTTTTTCTCTTTTCTTTCAATTTTGCAAAATATATTGGAAAATTTTGAGATTAAATGCAACTATTTATGAAACTGACCATTTTAGAAACAGGATAAACGAAGATTAGAGGTTTATATTACTCACCTGCCATCAGTGAAGAGCTCTTAAGTCTTTTAAATCTTTTGTTAGATAGTTTCAGAGGTAGCATTCAAGTTGACTGATGCTCAGCAGAAAAATACTCCTGTCTGCTAAGGGAGAATCTCAGAGGTTGAAAATATCTTGATGTAGTGTTAGTAGAAGAAAGTTAGGTTTTGTCTTAGCCCAAATGACCTCAGTAAAAGGAGTAATACTTATATTTCAGAAGCTGGGGCCACACATAAATAAAGGAATAGGATGGATGAACACTATTTCTTTGCAAAGGCTTTCTGCTAGAAAGTTGGATTAGTAATCAGATGCTAATCTGTAGCAATACTGGAGCCTAAGGTGATGCAAATGTTAAGGCTTTAGGATGAATAAGGTGGATAAATTGTATAGTCTGAGGTAGTAGGAATGAGCTCATTGACTCACAGCAAACAGGTCTAGAGCTGTTAACATAGTTAGCTTCCTTCTTTAGATGACAGAAAATATCATGGGAGGTTACAGTAGCAATACAACAGCATAAGATCAGATATTAATTGGAAGAGGAGGTGGTTTTTTGACCAGTCATGGGTCTACATGTGTTTTCCAAATCACAGATTAATAGAACCCAAGTACAGCTGTGGGTTCACTAGATGGAGGAGAAATGAAAAATAACTGGGTTAATTAAAGCATCTGGAACTTGGCAGACAGACAAGTAGAGAAAAGAGAGCTGTGGGAAAAGAGTTCTACAGACTTATGTAAAAATTCCCTCTTGGGTCCTTGGCCAGCTCTTAGTTGAGCATAGCAGAATGAGACTCTAGAAGGCCAAACAGAGAACAACATCAGGAGGCTGGAGAGATGGGTAGAAATTTCAGAGATCACATGATGCTGAG
Source organism: Saccopteryx bilineata (assembly GCF_036850765.1). NCBI lineage: Eukaryota > Metazoa > Chordata > Mammalia > Chiroptera > Emballonuridae > Saccopteryx > Saccopteryx bilineata. The sequence continues at coordinate 125,424,862 of NC_089502.1, read as the reverse complement.
GAGACTCTAGCCTGGGCTCATCCAAAGGAAGATGACGGACACACTAGATTCTCAGTTGGCACCACAGAAAAGCTATGCCCTAGAACTGACAAAGCAAAATATAAATAGACCCACTCTAATAAACTAAAAACTGTCATTTTATTTTATTTTATTGTGATAGGAACACTTAATATGAGATCCACCCCTCTAAGAAAATTTCAAGTGTACAGTACATTACTGTTGACTATAGGTACAATGTTGTTAGATTGTGGTAATCAACAAATAAGACATAACTTACATAATCAAGAATCTTTAAAATCCTCTCAAGTACTTGGCATTCTATTAAAAAACAAAAACAAAAACAAACAAAACCAAGCTAAACATATAAAGAAGAATGAAAATGTAACTGAAAAAGTACTAATAAAACCAATCTCAAAAATGATATTTAAACTGGCTAACAAAAACTTTTAATAAGCACAGTTCATAAGCTAAATATTTACTACTCAGGATTGTGATAAGGATCAAGTGAAATCATATATGCACAAATATTTAATACCTAAATGTTTTCTTTCCACTTAGACATTGCTAGGAAAACACTGTAAATTCTTAGTAATGATTGATTTTCTAGTGTTATATCAAACTCATAAATTAGAATGAGACAAATACAACTAGAGTTACATTTCACATAAATTATACTATAAAATGTGTCTTCCTAAGAACATACATTGGTTTCTATGATTTAATTTTTGTCTTGATTAGCAGTATAATATGCTACTTAGAGTATGGTTCGTAAACAATGCCTAATTTTAATCATAGTAGATGACCTTTATTCACTGACCTTGAGAATATGACCTTTCATGAACATTTGCAAAATTCCGTATAGAGTTTGCTATTATTCACCATTTACCTACTGTAATATAAGGTAGTGAGGGAAAAGAAGTATAATGCCACTCATTATAAGGCTAAAAGTTCAAAAATTATGAATTTTAAGCCACATAATAGCTCAACATGGGAAAATGGAATATTATAAGTGGCAAAATTTAGCAGGAATAAAAGAGAACATATAGGCTAAAATATTTCAAGAAAATGTTATGTATAAGAAGTTTCAGACTCAACACCAGGAAGATAAACAATGCAATCAAAAAATGGGCAAAAGAAATGAATAGACACTTCTTCACAGAGGACATACAGATGGCCAATAGGCATATGAAAATATGCTCAATATCAGTAATCATTAGAGAAATGCAAATTAAAACCACAATGAGATATCACCTCACACCAGTCAGAATGGCGCTCATCAACAAAACAACACAGAATAAGTGCTGGTGAGGATGTGGAGAAAAGGGAACCCTCCTGCACTGCTGGTGGGAATGCAGACTGGTGCAGCCTCTGTGGAAAACAGTATGGAGATTCCTCAAAAAATTAAAAATCGAACTGCCTTTTGACCCAGCTAACCCACTTTTAGGAATATACCCTAAGAACACCATAGAACTGTTCCAAAAGGAGAAATGCACCACCATGTTTATGGCAGCATTGTTCACAATAGCGAAGATCTGGAAACAGCCCAAGTGTCCATCAGTGTACAAGTGGATTAAAAAGCTTTGGTGTGTGTGTATATATATGTATATATATATAATGGAATACTATGGGGCCATGAAAAAGAAGAAAATCTTACTTTTTGCAACAACATGGATGGACCTGGAAACTATTATGTTAAATGAAATAAGCTAGATAGAAAGAGAAAAATATCATACGACCTCACTCATTTGAGGAATCCAATGAACAATGTGAACTGAGGAATGGAACTGAAACAGAGGAGAGATCAAAAGGACCAGAGGAAAAGAGGACAGAGGGAAAGGGGATGATAGGAATGGGATAAACCTGAAGGGAAGGGGGGAGGGTGCTATGGGGAGGGAGCAAGGAAGATGTTGAGGGAAATATGGGGAGGAGGATGCATTCGGGGCAACACTAGAATCTATGTAAACACAACAAATAAATAAATAAATAAATAAACAAACAAACCAAAAAAAGAAGTTTCAGTAAATTATCATCATCAAAAAGCACTTAAGTACCCATCTGAACCTGAAACTCTTTAAGAAATAAACAAAGTAAATTAGATAATGAGCTACTTTTAGTATAAAAATATGATAAATTTATGTTTTATGAATAATTTTTTAGAATATACATTTGGTATATTAGAAAAAATATATGTTGATACTTTTCAGGTTTTTAATGTAGCATATAATTATTATACAAAAGCATTCACCTTTGAAACTTTAGCATTAAAACTGTGAGACAATGGAAGCTTGATCATTATCAAAAATAATAATTTATCACAAATAAGTTATAAAAAATAACAATTTAATGTTATATTATTTGAAATAAAGAATAGAATTTTGTGCAAGCTCCTGAAATTATCTTTCGTAAGGACTATATTGCAAAACATCCGTCTATAACACTTTCCCTTCCTTAATATAGTTACATTATTAACATTTTCTTTTAAATAAATAGTCATTTATTCCTGTGCAATATGTATATTTTAACTCACTTATTCATTCACTCATTTATCTATACATTTATTCATGTTCCAATTATTTCTCTTGAGTTTTATTTGGGTGATACCGGTTAGCATAATTATACAGGTTTCAGGTGTCTAATTCTACAATACATCTTTGTACACCATATTGTGTGCTCACCCCCCTAGGTCAACTCTTTGTCCATAACTATTTATTATGTTCCATTTATTTACTGAATTATATCTATTTACCTGTCTGACAGAATTCTAGTCACTGAAGACACAACAGAGAGCCAGACATTCAAAGTTCCTTCAAGTACGGATGTTGTGTTCTAAGGAGGGAAACCAGAACTGTCTTGAAATAAATAGACAATTTCAGTTATGAAAATTACACTGAAAATGGTAGGGATCAAAACAAAGTGTCAGAGAAACTGCTTTTAGATTTCAGGAACGGAAGGGACCTGAATTTCAATAAAAAGCAGGTTAGATGAAGATTTTGGAAAATAGTGTTCCAGGCAGAGGGAACTGCAAGTGAAAAGGGATAGGAATGAACTTGCTTCATTTTTTTTGAGAGGAAGGGAGAGAGAGAAGGGTGGGTGGAAGGGAGGGAGGGAGAGGGGGAGAGGGGAGAGAGGAGAGAAGAGATTGAGAGAGAGAGAGAGAGAGAGAGAGAGAGAGAGAGAGAGAGGCATCAACTAGTTGTTTTACATTAGTTGAGCACTGACTGCTTCCTATACGTGCCTTGACTAGCAATCAGACCAGTGACCTAGGGCTCAAATGGAGCCAGTTACCCCTTGCTCAAGCTGGTGACCTTCGGATCTTGTTGATGAACCTACATTCAAGCCAGCGATCTTAGGTTTCAAATTGGCGACCTCAGCATTCCAGGTCATGCTCTACCCAATCTGCTACTACAGGTCAGGCTGACCTTGCTTTATTCTTTGTTCAAGGAAGAGAAAAAAATGTCAATGTGGCTACAGCTCAAGGAACAGGGATCTGGGATTTGATTAGAAGTTCAATGGCAAGCCACTGGAGAGTTCCAAGTACAACAACAGCATGAACTGAACAGAAAAGTGCACAAATCACCATTTATATAATTTGATGATTTTTTTAAAAAATAAACACACCCTAACAATAAATAGTTATATTAAATAATTAAAACATTAACATCATCCCAGAAGCTCATCATACCACTCTACCACCAAAAGTAACCTTGACTCTGATGCATATCAGCATGGCTTAGTTTTGCTTCTTCTTTAACTTTTATAAATGAAATCACATCATTTGTGTTTCGCTTTTGTTCAATGCTGTGTCTGGGAGGTTCAGCCATGTTGTTGTATGTACCAATACTTTGTTCACAATCTATTTTTCAGCTTTGCTGTTGACATTTAAGTTGTTTTCACTTGAAGGATATTACAAATAATGCTGCTATAAATGCTCTTGTAATATAACTCAGGCAGGTCATAGGTATAAAATTATATGTAAGTACTATCAATCCAAAGTGGTTTGGTTACCAGTCTTCATTCATCAGCAGTATATGTGAGTGAGTTAGAGCCACTCGACATACTCTCTAGCACTTGATATTGTTAAAGTTTTAAATTTAATTTTAGCCATTCTACTGGGTATGTTGTAATGTTTCATTCTGATTTTTTAAGATATATTTTATAGTTTTGTTTTTACTTTGCACATTTTATAAATCTAACAGGTAAGAAAATGCTTCATTTTTAAGATTATAGCACAATTAGTTTTCACAAATGTAAACACTCTTATAGTGACTATCACAATAAAAATATTTCTTGACCCTGGCTGTTGGCTCAGTGCCAGTCCAGGCATATAAGAGAACTAACCATCTGCTTCTCTTCCCCTCCCTCTTGCCCTTCTGTCACTCTTCCCCTTTTGCAGCCAGTGGCTCTATTGGTTGGAGCATGGCTCCAGGTGCTGAGGATAGCTGTGTTGCAGCACATCAGCCTCAGGCACTAAAAATAGCTCAGTACTTGAGCATCGGACCCAGGTGGGTTTACAAGGTGGATCCCCGTTGGGGTGGATGCAGGAGTCTGCCTCACTATCTCCCCTCATCTCACTAAATGTGTGTGTGTGTGTATCACGTGTCCCTATGCAGTTAAACACTATCAATGGATCCCAACAAGCACCAATCAGCTTTGCTCACAATAGGTCAGTTTTGCCTCTTCTATAATTTCATATATGTGAAATCATACCATAAGCCTTCGTTTCTGCCTTATGTTCCGCATATTCATTCATGTTGTGTGTATCATTAGTTTTTTTTCATTTTCATTGCTAAGTACTATCAATTTATGAATATACCACAAAATGGTGTCCAATTTTCATCCATCATCTTTTTTTTTCTTTTTTTTACAGGGACAGAGAGTCAGAGAGAGAGGGATAGATAGACAGACAGGAATGGAGAGAGATGAGAAGCATCAATCATTAGTTTTTCATTGTGACACCTTAGTTGTTCATTGATTGCTTTATCATATGTCTTGACCATGGGGCTACAGCAGACCAAGTAAGCCCTTGCTCGAGCCAGTGACCTTGGGTTCAAGCTGGTGAACTTTTACTCAAAGCAGATGAGCCTGTGCTCAAGCTGGCGATCTCAGGGTCTCGAACCTGGGTCCTCCGCATCCCAGTCCGACACTCTATCCACTGCGCCAGCCACCACCTGGTCAGGCTCATCTATCATCTTCTGATGGACCTTTGAGTGGTCTCCAATTTTTGGTTATTATGAATAAACTTTCTATGAACACTCAATATAAATCTTTATGAGGGCATTTCTTTTTCTCTTCACTGTACCTTGGAACAAAATTGCTGGGGTTCATGCTAAGCATGTGTTTAATTTTATGGAAAACTGCTGAATAGTTCTCTAAAGTAGTTGAATAAACTTTACACTCCTAGCAGCAGTATATCAAAGTTTCATTTTCTTCTCATGCTTGCCATCATTTCAAATTGTCTGCCTGTTGTATTTCAGCTACTGTAGTAAGATATGTAGGGTTAATGTTGTCTTTAAAAGGGCAGACATTATAACTTTGATAATCTTTCTTTTCTTATATGATTGATGTTTTATGCACAATAATATTTGATTACCCATAGGTTATACAATTTCTTATATGTTTGCTTACAGATATTTATAGGTTTAGCCTTTACCTTTAATTCTATGGTCCATTTTGTTTTGAATTTATGATATAAGCACTTGGTCAAAAGCATTGTTTTATTATAAGTATATACCAGAGTTTCATCACCAGATGTTGAAAAGATTATTTTTACCATTGAATTAACCTAGTACATAAAACAATCTAATTGAACATATATACATGTGAGTTTATTTTTGGCCACTCTATCTTACCTTACTATTCTATATGTGTATCCATTATATCAATATTGCACTGTCCTAATCACTGTAGATTTTTAATAAGTTTAGAAAGCATATAATATAAGTCTTCAAAGTTTGTATTCTTTTCCAGTATTATTATGATAAATCTAGGTCCTTTTTTAAAATTTTTATTTGGAAAATTAAATTTAACAGGGTGACATTGGTCAATAAGAGTATATATTTCCATATAAGAACAACCTGCTAATTCCTGGAGGGAAAAATCAGGATAACCTTGAAAATAAGTTCAATTTTGCAAGGTTTTGACATCTAAACACTATTGAGTCATCTGATCCTATTTTTGTGTCTCCATTTTTTTCTACTTTGGCCTTAGTTATTTTCTTACTTTTACCTCCTTTGAGTTTAATTTTCCTTTTGCTTTAAATTTTGTTTTCTTCCTTTTAAAAAGTTTCTTAAGGTTTGCAGCAATCCACAAGTTCTGTTCGTATTTCAATTAGTTTCAAAATGTTTTTTTTTAATTTCCCTTATGATTTCTTCAATCAATGCATTATTTAGAAATGGGTCATTTAATCTTCAAATATTTGAGGATTTTGCAGATATCTGTTATTGAATTATAACTCAATTCTGTTTTGGTCAAAGAACATACCTTGTGATGTATTCTTTGAAATAAATGTATGGAGATTCATTATGTGGTTCAACATATGGTCTATATTGGTGACTATCCCATATATATATTTGAAAAGTGCATACTAAGTGTTTGCTTACAAATACCAGTTAGACAAAGTGTTCTATTCCTATTTTTTTTCTAGGAATTAAATCATTTTCCCCTGCATCCCTTGAAATTATGTTATTTTTCTTTATATTTTAATGTGGTGATTTATACTGATTGATATGCAAATGATGCTCTAATGTTGCATTCTATGAATATAACTTGATGATGTATTATCTTTTTTATATGTTGCTAGATTTGGTTTGTTAATATCTCATCTGGGACTTTTGCCTCTTGTGTTCATGAGAAAATAGTCTTTAATTTTTCTTTGTGGTAAAGTGTTCTTATTTATTTTGGTATCAAAGTAACAGTAGCCTCATTAAACAAGTTAGGAAGTGGTTTCTTTTCTTTTCTCTGGAAGTGTTTTCATAAGATTGATGTTAGCTCTATCTGAACGATGAAAATGTATGTCACTAGAGTTTTCTTTGTAGAAAAAATTTTAATTACAGATTCTTTTTTATATAATATATTCCTACAAATACAAATAAGTAAGATGGAGAAAGTTTAATGTTTGTTTAATGTTTACAAAGTGGGTAAAAGTCTTGAGCAGGAACTTTACAGAGGACATTCAAATGGTCATAAACCTTTTAAAGTGCCCACCAACTTCATTAATCATCTGGGAGATGCAAATAAAAGCTACATGCCCTGGCCGGTTGGCTCAATGGTAGAGCGTCGGCCTGGAGTGCAGAAGTCCCGGGTTCGATTCCTGGCCAGGGCACACAGGAGAAGCACCCATCTGCTTCTCCACCCCTCCCCCTCTCCTTCCTCTCTGTCTCTCTCTTCCCCTCCCGCAGCCGAGGCTCCATTGGGGCAAAGATGGCCCGGGCGCTGGGGATGGCTCCTTGGCCTCTGCCCCAGGTGCTAGAGTGGCTCTGGTCACGACAGAATGATGCCCCGGAGAGGCAGAGCATCACCCCCTGGTGGGCAGAGCGTCGCCCCCTGGTGGGTGTGCTGGGTGGATCCCGGTTAGGCGCATGCGGGAGTCTGTCTGACTGTCTCTCCCCGTTTCCAGCTTCAGAAAAATACACACACACACACACACACACACACACACACACACACAAAAGCTACAATAAAATACATTCCATACCACCTGAATAGCCCAAACAAAAACAATTGAAAATGAGAAAGATATGAAACAACTGGACACTTATACAGCGCACTTCACAAAGAAGGATACCCTAATTGCCAATAAATACATACAAAGGTGTACAACCACCTCAGTTGTCTGGGAAATGTCAATTGAAACCACAATGAGGTTCTAGTATATACTACCACACACACAGGCAAAGACTTTAAGATGTAGAACAACAGGAACACACATACACATTATGAGTAGTACTGATTTGAAAACCTGAGTATCAGTTATGATAAAATATATTTATATGCAAATGATAATGTCCACTCTTGTCCAAGATAATCCCAGGATTCCCTATTGTGATCAAAGGTTCATAGTAACACTGTTTGAAATAATTCAAATGTTCATAAATAGCTCAGTGTGTTAATTACTTGCAAAGTGAAAGAGTGGGAAATACACAAAAGTCAGTGGAGAATAGCAAGATGACAACATGAGGCAGGCAAGTCTTTGGAATTTGATTCTGATCTCTGCAAGAATCTTCTTTTATCGTTAGCCTCCATGGCAATCTCTGAATGGTATGGGGAGTTTACTTTCCTTGTGTGACGCAGAGCTTTTGCAAGCTGCTTCAATATATGGCTACTTTATGGCACAAAGGTTTCTTTCTTTGTCAATTACATTGCCCCCAAAACTTAGTGTGTTTCTGATCTAGTTACTCCATATACAAGAAAACACAAGTTTTTAATCTCTTGTTCTTTCTATTTCTATCAATACTTGAAGACTGCCTCTTGAATAGGTTAATGTCTTGCTTTCTAATGCTGTGTTAGAAACAACAAACAATAAAAACACACTATTAATGTTCTGGCTATTTCCAACAACACACTTTCCAAACTCAGCAGACAAATGTTCTAACTTCAGTTATACAAGCTGCAAATTCTGTTTGTACATACTTTGAATGAGAAATAGCTGAATCATATATATAAGGCTTGAGTAATTAAATAATCTGAAACTTTTAATCATTCTAAAATATGCAGTTATTAGAAAGAAGTTGTTCATGAACTTGGGATGAACTTGAAACCCCTGAAACAGGAGAAAAAAGGCTTCCTTCCTTTTCTCTAGATATTGGTGAATGAAAAAGATTCCAATAGTAAATGAAGGAAATCATACATGTAGCCAAAAGCATTATCTCAGGATTGCATGCATTTCTTTTTGTTTTCCAGCTAAAGTTAGTGTCTGAACCACTATTCCTTTATTTATTTATTTATTTATTTATTTATTTATTTATTTATTTATTTTATTCAAGAGCTGAAGATGTTCAGTGCAGCATAAAGGCTCAATTCTAGAAAAAAAAAGAATGCAAATAAATAATATAATATGGAATAGAAGCAAGTGTATGTAAAAATAAAATGAAATTTTATAACTGGATTACAATTTTATATTTCAAGATGACAACCTCATTTTGCAGCCATAACCTTGTAAGAACAGAGATGGTCTTTATTCAGTATGTTTCTGTGTGTGAGTATGTGTATATGTATGAGAGAAAGAGAGGGTATCAGAAGCTTATTGTATTTTTTTAAAGACTTTATTTATTCATTTTAGAGAGAGAGAGAGAGAGAGAGAGAGAGAGAAGGGAGGAGCAGGAAGCATCAACTCCCATATATGCCTTGACCAGGCAAGCCCAGGGTTTTGAACCAGCGACCTCAGCGTTCCAGGTCGATGCTTTATCCACTGCGCCACCACAGGTCAGGCTTATTGTATTTTTTAATATACACATTTCATGTATGTGTATCTCCTTCTATGTATATATTTAATATGTATCTATATTTTTATGTATTTATAAACTATTACATATATATGCATATATGTCATTAATGCTATTATCCTGGAAAAAATATTTATTCTGTTTCCAAATAACCTAATATCAAATCGTTATAATGTGAGAAAAATACCAGATTATTTGAAATAGATAAAAATTTTTGCTTTTTTTGTTCAAAGTCTTACTTCTTTCTCAGTTTGCTATTATGAACAATACTTATTTAATAACAAGTCTACCCCTAAATCTTTATGAGCATGCACAGAAGGGCCAAGCAGGCTTCTGTAGAAGAAGGAATAATTACAATCTGAAAATGGTTAACAGTTCAAAGCTTTTTATTTCTCAGACCAATCGATGAAATTTGATCAAACAAAATCTTCAGCACAAAATATAATTATATTTTTACTTCTCAAAATATAAGAACTAAATTCTATGAATTTCTGATTACATATACTGATTTTTAAAACTTGTAATTTGTTTATTTTTTAATATACACATTAGATCAGTATACTCAAGGCAAATTTTATTCTTAAAAAAAGGCTTAATCCAGCTTTAAATTCTAGTTTGCATGGCTAATACATTAATAGGACCTCAGAATCGGGCCTCTCTCATTTCTCTTTTGTTTGTCTGTTTTACATTCAAACTTATATTCAGCTTTAAACACACTTTCAGTACTTTAGAACTTAAAAAGAGATATATCTTGTAGATGTTACATTTGTTTAACAGAATTTTTTAATGGAGGCTTTTGGTTATTTTTCTTTTTGCATTTATTAAATGCCTAGTTTTACCTCTTTGCATTTTGGAAAGACATAAAGCTAAATCTTTTCTCATTACATTAATCTGCTTGGATTCAACAAAACTGTTTCATTTACAGATATCTTTACTCAATCAACTTATTATCATCATGTTTAATCACCCTAGTAAAAAGAAAAAAGTTTTATAGCATTCAACACTTTTAAAATCAATTTGAAAATTATCTGCTATTAAACTACCGGCATAGATTATTTTATTTATTCATTACACATTTAAGCAGTAGTTTAAAATACTCAAAGCTATTCACCGAAAAAAATTAAGATCAGAAGCGATTAATGTTGACACTCATGCAAAATATTGGCTTTCATTTTTGTTTTGCATTTATAACTTGAGCTTCAAAAAGATGTTTCTATGTTAGGATAATACAAATGACTCATACTTTGTTTGTTTAGCTTGCTTCCCTTGATTGAAACAAGGATGTGCTCATCAAATACTTTGTAGAATAGAGGTTTCTGGACATTTTCATTATTTCTCAAAGAGCATAAATCTCTTGCTAGTGCTTCTGACAGGACAGCTCCAAAACTTGGTAATATAAAGTATTAAGAATGGAAATACTTACATGTGACCTTTTATGAAAAAACTGTTAAACACTACTTTCCATATAGAATTTTTTGGATAATATTCATTTCTCAATTGAAATATTAGTAATAACACAATTAATTTGACAAGTTAATGCATAGGTATGCAAACGCTGGCTTGCTCAGAGGCATATGTGAAGCATTTTCTTATTTCATAATTAAATGATAATTTTAAAATTGAATACTTAGAATTAAGTACAGTATTCTTTCTAACTATGACATTACCTTTTTAAAATTTGTCAAGTTGTTTTCTATGGAGATAATTAATGACAGGTTGAAATCATTTATTAAAGAAATTTCCAAATCGCATGTTTTTTATCCATTAAGCAACTTCTTTTAGAAATGAATTTCGAGATTGAAGGAATCTTAGAATGCCTACATCCTGCTCTTCAGTTTAGAAACAAAAACCAGTCTGTAGAGGATAAGTAACCTGCTGTACCAGTGAGGATTTATGTTGTAAGAAACACAGGCAAGCTAAGAATCAGAAACAGAAAAAGAATGAAAGAACATTAGAATGTTCACAGAGCGGCGAGGAAGGGTGAAGAACCAACCTTGTAAAATAACAGACATGAGATCAGATAGGCAGGTGGGGATTCAGTCAAATGAGAACTCTGCTCAGTATACCCCTGCTAGCACCACTATTATTGGTGAAATGTCTCTGAAACATGACACTTACTGCTGCTTACTACTACATCCACACCAATAGTTTCTCAATTTCCCCTGGCCTTTTTGCTGCACCTTCAAGTTTAAGAATCTCAGGTCAGGACATCCAAATTGCTAAGCCTCTGTCATGCTTCTGTATCATAGCTACTTGAGGGAAAGACAGGGAATAGGAGCCATGATGACTTTTGTAGTATAAAATAGGGCCCTCAGTGCCTGGCCAGGCAATGGCGCAGTGGTACAGCCCTCCCCCCACTCAAGGCATGAACAACTAAGGTGCCACAACAAAGAACTGATGCGCCTCATCTCTCTCCCTTATTCTCTGTCTATCCCTATCTCTCTCTCTCTCTCTGACACACTCTCTCTCTCTCTCTCTCTCTCTCTCTCTCTCTCTCTCTCACACACACACACACACACACACACACACAGGGCCCTCAGCCTACCAGGATTAAACTCAAATGAGAACAGCCACCCCTTTCACTTAAAAAGAGTTGTTCAAATGTCGGTTTCCAAAAATAATAAGTGCACACTACAGATTTTCCAACATTCAAATCCATCCTTCTTTCTTATTTAAATTTCCAAAACCAAGAGGCCATGCTCAGTTACTACAAACAGTAACAAAGTCACAGTCTCTGAGTGATGCCTCAGTATTCAGTAAAGATTTTTCTATTAGTACTCTAAAGTACCACCATTATGTATCTCACTTATAGTAGAGAGAAAGAGCAGAGAAAAGCCAAGCATTAAACATATCTACATATTGTATATAGGCCATGACAAGCAGGTTAGGCCATCTGCATAGAAGGGTGCATTCTATATTTTTGTACTTGGTCTCCAGATTGTAGATATTTACAATGCTTCTCTCTAGCCAGTCTATGTTCCCAGGCACATAGTTCATTAGGCACATGTGTTTGCTTCTGAGTGGCCTGAGCCCACAGTGGCTTTCTTTCATAAAGTTGCAGCAGTTTTCCATTATCACTTATTTCCAGACAATGTAATAAAAGGTACTACTCCAGGGAGTCAACTGAGTTTCACAAATACTGCTCTTTCTCTCAGTTGTGTACCAGCAACTTTATTTCCCCTTAATAATTAGGATCAGTCAGTCCAACCAACGCCATAGAGTCTCCCTCTTCTAACATCTTGTTTGTTTGTTTTTGTTTTTTTTCTCCTGTTTACTCAATGGCATTAAAAGACTGATATTGCCTGGTGTCAGTTATTTAAAATTTAAGAAAATGTTATATTTCAGAATGGAAACATGCATGTTAAGGTATTAAAATGAAAAGCTAGAGGTATGAAAATGTGAAGTAAAATTAAGTCATTAGGTTTAATCAATGAAGGCTACCATCTCCACTTTTTCCTGATTATTAAACAAATGCTGCTGGATAGCTACAGTCACCACCATACATTATACACTGATTCAGACTTCACATGACATCCTCTAGGACAGTGCAGTCTTTTCTCAGTCAAGTCCTTCCCTGATCTTCCAGTGAAATCTTAAATCGTTAGCACAGACTCCCTCTTATCCACAGAAGATACGTTCCAAGGCTCCCAGTGGATGCCTGAAACTGCATATTAGTATCAAACCCTATTATCCTATGTTTTCTCTTGTATATACATACCTGCGATAAATTTTAATTTATAGTCACAGTAAGAGATTAACAACAAGAATCTAACAGAAAAATTATAAGACTATACTGTAATAAAAGCTATGTGAATGTGGTCTCTTATTCTCTCTCATTCTCTCTCTCTCTCTCTCACATACACACACACACATACACACACACACACACACACACACTCACTCTTACTCTCTGATAATTGATCTGATAACCAAGACAGCTACTAACTGATTAGCAGGAGGGGAACATATACAGAGTGGATACACTGGACAAAGGGATGGTTCAGGACCTGGACAGACAGAGAGTAACAGCTAGATGAAACAAGATTTCATTATGCTATTCAGAAAAAATGCCATTTTTTACTTATAAATTGTTTATTTCTAGAATTTTCCAAGTACTATTTCCAGACTGCATTTGACCTTAGATAACAGAAACGATATAAAGCAAAAGTAGAAAAAGGAGAATTAACTGTAGTGTCTGACATGAATTACTGTTTAGATTTACCTCAAGCCACATCTATTCTTTCAAGCAAAGCAAACTATTAAATGGGCCATTTGAAAGTTCGGGCACTGGGAAGACTTCCCCTTCTGGGCCATTTCTATCAAATATAGCATGATAATCAATTTCCGGCATGGACATATCATACAGAACCATCTGTAATCTAAGTTCAAATACTTTCCTCAATTCACGTGGAAAAACTTCCCATGAAGTCATAAATACAGGCTTAGCAGGAGGGGCGATGAAGCTATAACAGGCATTTCCAGAATTTTAATCATCCTGTCATATTACTAAATATTGGCACACTCCTGACACCATAAATTATTTTGGTGAATCAGAAATAAACATTTAGTTTGTTCTGCGCAGATCCTCAGTTTATATCTAGATGATCAGTTTACATAGTCTTCTAAAAAACACTAATGGATTCTTCCCTGATCTGTTCAAGAAATCCTGCCATAGTTTCCATATATCAAACATAGACATTTTAGGTAGTATTGAATCTACTTGGTCATAATGACCAAATTAAAAATGTGCTAGCAATGCATCCTGGACTATGTAGTTGGAGAGCATTTTGTGGATTTAACTGAAAGCACTCTTTGTATTAACTCAGGATAGATTGAGTAGTACTTTCAGATATTGTTGAATTGAAAATCAAAGGAAGATTCCAAATTATTGTGTCTCCATTCTAATGGTAGCAGGTTCAATTTGTCCTCTACTTTGCAGAAACTATTTTAACATGGTCCAGAAGACTAGACTCTCAGAGATGTTAGGGAGGGTTTTTTTTGTTTTGTTTTGTTTTTCCCCATTGGGTTCATCACACTCTTTCTCTCATTCTGGATATCATGCACCTTACTAGGGTATGCAGAGCTTTTTCTGATTCGTTAGATTCTATCAGTATGATGGCATAATGTAGTTCAACTGTGTGATAATGAATTGTTCATGCTTAAATCTGAGTTTAGATTCCATAGCCACGAGTCAAGATGTTTGTCCTTTTTGAATGATGGCAAATAACATTTACTTTTTGTTTTTTTCAGCTCATTGCCAGAATATTTCTTGTTTGTTTTTATTTTTTCTTTATAGACTGATAGCTGTGACAAAATGTCAAGAATTATATAGATTAATGCCAGAGGAAAGCCCATAAAGAGTAGTGACTTATTAAGTACATTTATGATAATTCACTGTCACTCTGAGACACATCCACTTCTTCATCACTCATTATTCTTGAATGGAGATATTATAAGTATCTCAATTTCTGAATTTTCCCCTGACATTTGAACTAATCTTTGTGATTCTTCCAAGGATGCTGGATTCCCATTTATTGATTTCTGTAGTTTGTGGAAATTATTTCAGAGACATCAACATGCTTCCATGCAATAGAAAAGCCAATATTCTCTGTGTCAGTGAGCCAATGTGGGATCCTGTCACTTGCTGAGACTATAAACTGTGCAATCAGGTGCTGGTGGAAGAAATGCAGCAAGTATTTGAGATCACTGCAGTTCCACCATGACATAGACTTAGCAACAATTCACATTATAATCAGACCCTTCGAAAACTGCACCTTCAATGACAGAGTGAATTGGAGTTCTAGGTCCACAGAGTAGTAGTGTCCATTCAGAGTCAGTTCAAAAAAAATTCCTTTAAGAAATGATTCACTTAAAAACAAAACAAAGCAAGCTCATAGACAGAGAACAGATTGGTGGTTGCCAGAGTTGGGGGGGGGGTTGAAGGTTGGGATAAATGGGTAAAGGAAGTCAAAAGGTTTAAAAAAGAAGAAGCAGCTAATACCAAAACTTCACAAATTTTGTATTACCAAATCAAAGAACTTCAATAAAAATAACTGTTAAATGTTTCATTATATTAAAGACTTGAGTAATGTTAAGGAAGATATTAAAAAGAATTTTCATTGATGAAGGCAAGACAAATTTGTGGGTAATATTCATGTTGCATACAATTGAATATCTGTACTTTTAAACAAACAGAAAAAGGTCACCGGTTCTATAGTGGCAGACTAGGGGAAACTGGCAAAGTACTAGTGATGTTATTATAGGTACTTCTTTAAGAGTTGGGATCCTCAGAAATAGACCCAGTGACAAGGACTAATGTACAAATGATTTATTAAGGAAGTATCCCAGAGAGAAACTATTAAAGAACTGGAGGAAGCAGGACAGGAAAGAGGAAGAAATTGAACAAATGGGCAAATTTTAGGTAGCTTTAGCTTATTCCAAAAAGAAATCTTTAGATTGTAAATTATATCTCAAAATGTTCTGACGAGACAATAGAGCTGGGGTTTTATATTATCCTTCAAACATTAGTCATTGTCTAAGAGTGGTTTGAGGGGACATAAGCACACAGGCCCTTTTAGCTCTCTGCTCTTGTGAACATTGCAGTTTCAATAGCCCAAAGGCAGTTTACCAAAGAAGAATTAGAAGTAAAGGCACACAAAGTTGAAGGGGATGCACACAAAAACAAAAACTGAGTTCCAATGGGATCAAACAGGAGCATTTTGAGTTAAGAGATACACCATGTTCCCTCTATTAAAGGGTCAGAGGAACTGTGAAGAATTGAGAGAGGTAACTGATTCTGGTCCATTCACCAGAGCTGGGGTTTTACATTTAAACAAATAAAACAGGACTTCATTCAGCTATCCATCTCTTTTGGCTCTAAGGATCATATGATGCATTGATCACTGTAGTCCTGATCATTTGGAACGATACTACTAATCAGGTTACTTATGTAAGCATGCCATTTTGCTTACTTTTGGGGCTCTCTTTCCACTGTATACCCAAGAAATCACTCACCTCTATGAAAATCAAGAGCCATTTCAACTTTGGAATCTAAAAAAAAACATCCAAAACTAAATAAAACATCTGCCAAAGCATTTTCAAAGTTTACAGTGACTCTGGCACCCAGATAATCCTTTAAGTCTTTGTGAAGGGAATATCTTCTTGACTATCTTGGATAGGAAGCACAAATGTTGTCTGGAGAGGTGAACTATGCATGTTGAAAATATCACAGCATTCCTATCATCTGAAATATTTGAACTCATGAATTATTATAACTTCAACTTTATTTATGTGGGTGATTACCAAATTTAGATCTCCAAATAGTGAGTATGTCATAGGTGGCAGCAGGCAGAGTATAATGAACAATCTACCTGGAGTTCATTCAAATCATATTCCTTCTTAAAGGAACCACTTTTTTTTTTCTTCAGATATTCCCTTCTACCACATCCATGTGACTCATGGGAAACTGAGTCTGACTGGCTCCAGAATATTCAGATGTCTCAATAAGTCCAGTATGACATAGCTGGATATCTTATTTGGGACCCATGGAAATGTTTTCTCACTCCCCAGAAAGGAGACAAAACTTTCCATCTTCCTCTGGGCATGTAACTTAGGTATGCTGCCTAGGTTTCTATAGCTACCAATCTCAAAAGGTAGCCAACTTTGTGCAATGAAGGTAAAGAGTTAGAAAGAAACTATGTCCCTAATAACATCACTGAGTTATTTAAATGCCTAAGTCTGAAGCCCTCCAATATCTCTGAGCTTTGTTATCTATGAGATAATGCTTTTACTTATTTTTTGAATCATTTGAGGTAGAGGTTCTGCCACTTGTGGGTGAAAGCATATGAACTGACAGGCAAGGAGATGAAATATCTTGTCTCGATGGCTGTCATAAGTGAAGGCAGATCTTTGCTTCTTAAGACTCACATTTAGTCATAAGGTAGATGTATGAGTACTTCAGAACTTAAGCCTCTTGTTGCATAAATGTTCTGTTTTATTCTGGGCGCACTGAATCTCTCAGAACATAACAAGAGAGGCTTGACATGGGCAATTCCTCTTCTTGCATCTGTTCCTACAAAACATATGAGTGAGAGCCTCTCTGTGGCTCTTGGCTCAACACTGATCACAAGCAAGGGGATAATTATGAGTTTAGATTTGTGGGAAAAATATGTACCGTACTTAAAAATTAATGTGGCCCTGTCTAGGTAGCTCAGTTGGGTGGAGCATGATTCAATATGCCAAGGTTGCAGGTTTGATTTCTGGTCAGGGCACATATGGGGATCAAAACCAAGAAAGGCATGAATAGGTGGAACAACAAATCTCTCTCTCTCTCTCTCTCTCTCTCTCTCTCTCTCTCCTGCCCTTCCTCTCTCCTCCTTCCTTTCTCTCTCAAATCAATAAATTTTTAAAAAATCAACATGATAAATTTGTTCTAATTTAAATGAGAAATTTTAATTAATTACTAATCAACAAACAGTATTACCGAAGCTACACTATCTTTTGACTCAGAAAAACAGAGGTGCTCCCAATGGAAGAAAGGATGTGACTGAGCCATTGCATAGTCACATTTCTTCAACAGGCGCACTGGTATATCAAGTGGAATACTTATTTGGTGAGTGTGGGAAGATAGGAAGAAAAAGGATAATTATAAGACAACAATTATATAGAATTTCTTCAGAAAATAAAAGCCATATTGTTGGCCACAGGGAACTTATAAATTAGTAACAATTAAGTGTCAAAATACATTATAAATTGGCACTATTTATTTACCTTTATAAATCTGGGATGATTAGAATTTTGAAGAAATTTTCTTCATTAAAAAAAATAAACTTTGAACCTGATCAGGCAGTAGCACAGTGGACAGAATGTGGGACTGGGACAGAGAAGACCCAGTTTCAAAACCCCAAGGTTGCCAGCTTGAGCATGGGCTCACCACCTTGAGTGCAGGATTGATGGCTTGAGTGTGGGTTCACAGACATGACCCCATAGTCACTGGCTTGAGCCAAAGGTCTCTGGCTTGAAGCCCAAGGTCGCTGGCTTGAGCAAGGGGTCACTCACTCTGCTGAAGCCCCTACCTATCCCCAGTCAAGGCACATATATGAGAAAGCAATCAATGAACAACTAATGAGCCACAACAAAGAATTGATGCTTCTCATCTCACTCCCTTCCTGTCTGTCTGTCCCTATCTATCCCTCTCTGTGTCTCTCTCTGTCTCTGACACACACACACACACACACGCACACACACACACAAACTTATTCTGAAAATAAGCAAGATGTAATAATAGCCGCCTCTAATCTAGTGAAATTGTCCACGAACTTTTCGTTTATTATCATGAGTGATTAGAAAGAAGCAACAAGCACTACAGAAGAAAATTCGTATGTTTTCAGTCAAATTGTGGTCCAACGGCGCCAACGAAACAGAGAATTTAGACTTAACCGGATATGTAACTCAGACAAATGCAAAATAATACCTTAAAGAAAATCACTAGTTTTATGCCTATTGGCAGGAGAAACTGGGGTTCTGCAAGCATTGAAAGAGCCTCATGTGAAACCAGGCAGAAAATTAAATGGAAAATTAAAAGAAGATATTGGTCAGGACCACTAGGAAATTTATTAAAGACTATTTTAATAGGGGTACTGCTTTCTAAACTAGAAACATAGCACAGAATTTAGCACTCTCTGGTTTTAAAGAAACTTTATTACACTCCATTATATTCTGATCCAAGGCTCATTTAGCAAATTAAACCTTAGGAAAATAAAATAAAACAATTAATAGAGACAATATTAAATAAAAAGTGATATGAGCATATTACTACAATAGTGCATAAAAATAAAGCAAAATGATGGTTAAAATAGTTCAAAATAAAGGATTAGTCATAGTCATAATAGTTGTATTGGTGGTGCAAACTGTGAAAATCATTAACAAAAAGTTACATATTTTAGTGGAAATTGATATTTATATTGTGAATGCAAAATTCACCAAAGTCTCATTATTTTCACTTTTATATCTGCAGTTATTGGGCTTTAAGTTTTTCTTTTATAAATGTAAGTCTATAAAATGATACTCCACCAAAGAGAAACTAACAGAACCAATATAGTTTATTAGATGTATCCATGTCCAAAATAGGGATGTTGCAGGCCACTGGGACAGGACAAGCTTTGTTGATAAACCAGAACAATCATGACAAGTGTTGGAACCATCTTTCCACTTATTCATTCAATCAATAAATACAGTTAGAGAACTAACCAAGATCTTACCATTTCTTTTTGATAATCAAAGTCTATATTTATGCCCACTATGCCCTTCTAGAGAGCATTCTTTCTACCTATATTATGCCGTCAAGTTCCCCACACTTGGGGAAACGGCAGGGGTCAACACATCTGCAGTGCAATGGATAAGCCTCACCCTGGGAAAATCACCCTTGTGATCAAGGTATATCCTCTACCACGTAAATACACACACACACACACACATTACTTTGAAGAAGTTTATTTACAAATGTTAGAGCAACCAGCATCAGCTTGGGCATAGTTGCAAAACAGAGCTTTTCTTGAATTCTGGCCATAAAATTATTTTTTAAGCTTATTAAAATTTTATAAAGAAAGTTAAGTTTTCTTAATACTTGAGAAAAAAAACTAATCCCTAATAACTTGATTTCATGCTTAATGACCTTGCTTTTTATTTTATTTTATTTTAATTTTATTTTACTTTAGTGACCTCGCCTTTTAAAAGAAACATATTCAGACATGCCAAAACAGCATGACTGTGTTTATACTTTCTGTATACATTCGGTATTATTTTGTAACAGCTTCAGATGTACAACCAAGTGGCCAGAAAATCATGTACCTTACAGAGTGGTCAGCCTTCTGCCCAAGCACTCACCTGGCTCCATACATAGTTATCATGATACAACGGACTATATTCCCCTTGCAGTAATCTACATCTCTGTGACTATTCTGTTAATACCAATTTGTACTTTAACCCTCTAGTCTGAACACTTCTCAACATGATGTTAAAATCTAATCTGGTCCATTACACTTGAAGTGTCAGGCTGATTGCTGTGGCCAGTTTTGACCTCGATAAAGGACTTTACAGATTTGCAGTACTGGACACAATCTCGAGAGAGCCCTTATTTCAGCCATGTAAGGCAAGCAGGCCCCAGGGAGTGACTAATACCTGCAGATCTTCTTTCCCAGAGCAGTCAAAAGCCTGAAGTTTGAAGACAACTATCACTTCTGTTTACCAAATTCACTCTATTTTTTCCACTTGTTTCAAAATGTGGTTATCACATTCCACTGAATTGGAAAACTGAGAGGGCACTCAGAATTTTTTCCAAATATATAGAAATCTTGAAATATCTGTAGGTCTTAATCTTTTGAAGAAAATCATGTTGTCACACATAATTAGCTGGCAAACAACAATCCTATCTAGGCAGATCAATTTAGCAAAGTTATTAACTCCATGAGGGTAGGGATCATGTATGTTTAATAACTGTGATTATAGCTCTACATATAGACTGCCTAGACACAGAGGCGCCAGGAAATATTTGTTTAAGAAATGGGTGCAGCCCTGGCCGGTTGGCTCAGTGGTAGAGCAGGGGTCCCCAAACTACAGCCCGCGGGCTGCATGCGGCCCCCTAAGGCCATTTATCCGGCCCCCGCCACACTTCTGGAAGGGGCACTTCTTTCATTGGTGGTCAGTGAGAGGAGCATGGTTCCCATTGAAATACTAGTCAGTTTGTCGATTTAAATTTACTTGTTCTTTATTTTAAATATTGTATTTGTTCCCGTTTTGTTTTTTTACTTTAAAATAAGATATGTGCAGTGTGCATAGGGATTTGTTCATAGTTTTTTTTTATAGTCCGGCGCTCCAACAGTCTGAGAGTCAGTGAACTGGCCCCCTGTGTAAAAAGTTTGGGGACCCCTGGTGGTAGAGCGTCGGCCTGGCATGCAGAAGTCCCGGGTTCAATTCCTGGCCAGGGCACACAGGAGAAGCGCCTATCTGCTTCTCCACCCCTCCCCCTCTCCTTCCTCTCTGTCTCTCTCTTCCCCTCCCGCAGCCAAGGCTCCATTGGAGCAAGGATGGCCCGGGCGCTGAGGATGGCTCCTCGGCCTCTGCCCCAGGTGCTAGAGTGGCTCTGGTCGCAACACAGCGACGCCCTGGAGGGGCAGAGCATCGCCCCCCTGGTGGGCAGAGCGTTGCCCCTGGTGGGCGTGCCGGGTGGATCCCAGTCGGACGCATGCGGGAGTCTGTCTGACTGTCTCTCCCCGTTTCCAGCTTCAGAAAAATACAAAAAAAAGAAAGAAAGAAAGAAAGAAATGGGTGCATAAATAAATCTCAGTGTTTATTTACCCGTAATTCAGTACTTGACTGCTGCCTCAATCTGATCTGTTAGACTCCAGTAGTATACACCTCTCTTCACTTCTGAATTGTACGTAGTGACCAGCAAAATGTCTGTCTTAGATCTGTGTATTTAATTACCCTTAGATTAATTTGACTTGTGTGTTTTCTTCAAGGGATTTTTCATAGTGCTAAACACATTAGTATACATTAAAAAAATGCTTGTTGAGAAGTCAATAAACATACCATATCTCTGGCTGAGAGTTGTTAGGCTATGAACATATTCTTCAGACTGAATTCTCTGCCTCATTTTTTTCTGTTCCTTTCCCTAGTCCATAAGAGATGATCTATAAATACGGTTTGTTTGGTTAAAAGCAATCTAACCATGTTTAATATATTCTACTTTCCGAAAAAATATGTTCTTCTTACCTAAACTAACACAGATAGGTAGTTTGCTTTCTAACATTTCCTGATTTTATAAAAAATTTGTGATTCTACATCATCAAGGCAATTAAGATAGTTAAAAGTTTTCCTGCTTCCTGTTAGCTTTATGAAAACTATTTTTCACTCAGCCCAGAAACTCAACATGGCATATTTCATTTTGAAAGCAAATATGAAGCAACATGATAGATATGTTTCATATCTTTCACGTTGAAGGTTTTAACCTAACTTGCCATCACTCCAGGAAATGGAGTTTAAAATAATTTATATGCCAAAGATAAACAGCACTATATTAAATAAATAGATGAAAAGGATTATGAGCTCATAGGCAAAATGCACAAAAATAGTCAGCTGTATATGGGATAACTATCACATTAAAGAGAATAGAGAATATAAAAATAAATCCTCAAAATCATAGTGTAATCTCAAATGTATCACAAACATTAATATGGATAGGAATGTCACATGTATACATAGACATAACAATGACTTTTTAAACTATAGCAGCATATATTATGCATTGAGAAATCAACACAATGTAACACAATGTTTTTTTTGGTAACACATTTTTATTGGACGGCAGTAGAATTTCAATACTTTGCTTTAAAGATGTTGCCAAATTGCAATACAATAAAAACAGTTCAGTCTCTTTTTGGTAAATTAATTCCAGTTAAGGCACAAGTAGCAATTCGTAGTTTTTGCAGTTTATGTTCAGATCATTAAAAAATTTTAGTTTGTTAAAGGGAGCATTTTTATATTAGTCTCTTGTAATTCACAATAAATGTGCTATGGTTTATTCTCTATATGTGTGTATAATTTGTTTTAAACTCTCTCTTTTCTCTGTTTCTGGAAATTTTATTTAATAAAGTTATGTCAGATCTGATAAAATTTTCAAGTGAAAACACCACAAATTTTCACCAAACCATATAATTTCATTGTCTACTTAATATTTTTATTCTCTAAACCAACATCACAATCCGTATATAGGGGCTTTACACTTTTTCTTCTTTGAAGAAGTAGAAATGATTTGCATAAAATATTTATATAGCTGTACTTTCAGGTCATTTTCATTTATCAAGTATTATACTAAATTATTTTATACACTCTTTTTGATGATCAAAAATGTTGGCAGCATGATTCCATTCTCAAGTAAGTAAACTGAGATCACATGCCGATTGCTGGAGAGTTGCGATTCAAATTTGTAGTGTCCTAACTCCTCTGCAAGGGCTGTTTTTCAATTCAAATTACGAGTTTCTGACCAGAGAAACTCCTATTTTCATTTGACTATTTAAATCAAATGTAAGTAGACATGCTCCTAAAAATCTCTCTTTCTCAAAATGATTAAACTTGAAAGATGGCTGGAGGGGGGAAGGGGAGAGGAGGAGAAGAGAGAGAGAGAGGGAAAGAGAGAGAACATCAATATCATCATAAACAACTAAAATATATTCAGGGCAACAAACCTCAGTATGATTATAAACAACTAAAGTATTCAGAGCAACAATCCAAGGGAATGAAATGTGATATTTATGTTTCCCTGATTCTTCCCAGAAAGAATACTGCTTTCAGATTAGCAGCCCACTAAAATGTCAGGGACATAGTGCAAGATTATAATCTCAATGTTTATTTTAGTGTCATATTTTCAAACACCTTCTCCTACAATGTAGGCACTTGGAGGTTCAATTTTGTAACTGTATCCTAAACCCTTTTTGTTGCATAGTTCTCTCAGGAGATAAATTAACAAAAGAAGGTACTGTAAACTGTTATAAAGAAAATATCCTCTTCTCCATAAACCACCAATTGATTAACGATCGGCTCCTGCATACATTTCTATTCTAGAGAATGAAAAGGAGAAAGTTCACTGAAAACACTTAGAACATTCACACTAATATCCCAAAAGGGGGTAGCAGTGGGTGGGGAGAACCCAGAAAAATTAAGGTGGACAGAGTTGATAAAAGTTCGCCCTATAATATATATATTTTGCTAATGTATTACTAATTATAACATGGGGGAAAACATTAGTTTGTGACCAAAACTTTTCTGAAAAGGGGAGAAATGACATATAATTTAAAAAGTTACTCATTACTTAGGAAACAAATGGTTAGTTTATTGCTCCATAAGCCAGGATGCTGTCACCACCACCATTTTTATATGTTGAAGTAGCTGGTCAAGTTGCTACTTTATATTTTATTTTGGTCATCTGGAAACTGGGAAAAAGTTGCCACCTACTCACAGAATCATTAATAAATATAAGGGAGTTAAATACATGTCAGGTGTAATCTATTTTACTCTTTCTGAAATTTACAACTGGATACCATCCTTAGAGTATCTTCCGCCTGCCTCTTGGGCTCCTCACATCATTTCAATTTGGTTTGGACTACACTTTACAGAGTTTGTTTCCTCCACATTCCTAATACAAAGACTTAGAAGTAGGAACTCAAACTGATAGATAAAAACAGAATAACATCTGACAACGGGTCCATAGTCACTCTGATGTCTCATTAACTCTTCTAATTGCAAGAAAGCCTTGCATGGGGGTACCTTCAGGATGAATGAACGCACTGGTACGCATAGAAGGCTTTCCAGAGTGGGATCAGGAATTCACTAAAGCCTAAGATCATTTAACCCCAGGTGGAGTTTTAATCTTAGCCATTCATCACTTTCAATGGAATGTAAAGACTGTCTGGCTTCCTTTACTTACTGAAGGGGAAAAAATTACTGCAGAAATCCTGAGCATTTGTCTCTGCTCATAAACATCAAATTAATATGAGTCCTCGCAGCCTACAGAGGTTGCTCTGCCACAACTTTCTCAGTAAATGGCTTTTTTAAGGGGAGTTATCAGAGAAGGTAAAAAAAATACATAATCAGAAATAAGGTGAATTCATTAAAGGGTATCTTAAGTTTTCCCCTCATGGCTGTGTGATGTAAAAGTAGGCCATGGACTTGTCTTCAAAAGTATTATGTATTACCCTAGCCATGTAGCTTAGTTGGATAGAGCATCATTCCAATAAAGGTTGCAGGTTTGATCCCTGGTTTGGGCACATATATAGAAATCAACCAATGAATGAATAAATAAGTAGGAAAACAAATGATCACTCTCTTCCACCCCCTCCCTTTCTCTCTACAATAAATTTTAAAAAGTATTATGCCTAGGTTTAACATTTTGAGGATTTATTTTTATTTTTTATTCTTTGATGTTATAGTCATTCCACAGATTGATTATTATTTTTGTGCATATTGTACCAGAGTAGAAAAAACAACATATCATAATCCTAGAGAGGACTTTAGTGTAATTTATTTGGAAATTCACATACAAAATAAACTATAATTCACAACACTCTATCCATCCACTAACTCTTACAGGATGATGCATAAAAAGAGGTTGACAGTGATCTCCCATTCATAACTGGAAGGTCTTATTAGTTTCTTACTATTTATAAATAAGAAAATGTATCCAAAATAAACTAGGTAAATGTAGTATTTGCTCTATAAGTCTGATTGTTTTATTTGCCTGAGTTCTTGCAAAAGAAAGTACTCAATCCCACTCTGGCCAGGGAGCTCAGTTTGTTGGAGTACCATGCTGATACACCAAGGTTGCAGGTTTGATCTGCAGTCAGGGCACACACAAGAATCAACCAATGAATGCATAAATAAGTGGAACAACAAATTGGTTTCTCTCTCTCTCTCTCTCTCTCTCTTTCTGTCTTCTCTAGACAGATATAACTCTAGTTAATGAGATCACCTTTCAAGGGAATTAGCTGTTCTCAAATAAACAGGGAGGAGTCTTATTTTCTAAGACAAGAAGCCTGGAGAAATGAAATTCAGGGATGATGTAGTTGTTTAAGAAAGATATCAAGTCTACAAACTTTCTCTAGCTTTCTTTCTCATTATGCTTATAATATGACCTTTTTAAGTCATAGTTGTGAAAAGGCTGCTCCACTGTCAAGCATCAAGCCTTTTCTCAAGGCAGGAAGATGACAAGAGGCACAGGAAAAATCTGCCTCCTTTCATTAAAAAATTTAGAGATTTCTTGAAAGCCCAACACACTTGATGTCTCTTTATATCTCACTGAGCAGAACTTGGATCACATGGCCACTTTAGCTGCAAAGAATGTAAGAGGAGGGGAGGATTTTTAGCTGGATGCCTTAATACCATACACATTTCTACCCCAAGGAGAATTATAGTGAGCAAAAAAGGAGAACCGAATATTGAATAGGCAATTTAAAAGTTCTGCATGGTAGAGGTGGGACTCAGAGATAGATGTCTAGGGATAGCTCTAAATTTCTCTTCAGATACCTCAATTCTGAGTAAATACATTGAAGATTGTGTGCAACTTTCCTCTACAACAATGAGCCATTAAATTTGCAATTCACTCTGCTAGGCATTAGATATATATTGTGAGACATCTTTTTTTCTGCCATGAAATCTTAGGCACTAGTAATAGAGATGACTGTATATAATGATTTAATATTATACAGAATTCAATGTATTTGCATACACTCAATTGTGTACGTGTGTGTGCGCGCACACATGTGTGTCAGTGAATGAGTGAGGTAGGGAGAGGGAGAGAGAGAGAGAGAAGGGAGGGAGTGCATGCACTCAAAATCCATCAATGAAAATTATAGTCTTAGATGCCTTAGAACGAGCTGGTGGTTCGCACTCCACTCTGTGACCCAGCTTGCACCCTTTATAATTTTCAAGCTGTAATCAGTAAAACAAATTTTTTTTTCTAATTCAGTAAGAGGAGGGGAGGCAGAGAGACAGATTCCCATGTGTGCCCCAACCAAGATCCACCTGGCAAACCCTGTCTGGGTCTGTTGCTCTGCCCATCTGGGACCATGCTTGCAACCAAGCTCTTCTTAGCACCTGAGGCAGAGGTCATGGAGCCATCCTCAGTGCCTGGGGTCAACCCACTCCAATCGAACCATGGCTGTGGGAGAGAAGAGAGAGGGTGGGAGGAGAGAGAGAGGAGGGAAAGTGAAAAAACAAAGAGACATTAATTCTGTGTGCCCTAATTGGGAATCAAACCCAGGGCATCCAGACACCAAGCCAATGCTCTACCTCTGAGCCAGCTGGTCAGAGCCTGGACTTCTTTATGTACATACAAAGGAAAGGTCAGTGGGAATCAAGGAGTTCTTGAATTTTTCTCCAAAATGTTCTATTTTGTTTTCTTGATTTCTCCTTTTCCCTTATCTTTCCCCTTCCCCTTTTAAATATCCATCCTATATTCCTGATTTGATATGGCTACTTTGACAGCTTCTGTACTTGCTATTATCATCATTCTGGCCTGATGATAATACTGAAAAAATAATTGTGATGGCCAATCCTCCAACTCTTTTGTTGTACCTTCTTTTGCGGGTGGCTTATCCTACTCATAGTTTTATTTTGGCATAGACAGAGAATGTCATTGATTTTTTTTTTAAAAAAAGTAAACTATGTATCAATGGACCACCTAACTGTGAGTTAGTGAAGTGCTCAATAAAAGCAATTAATTTCCTGACCAGGTGGTGGCGCAGTGGATAGAGCATCAGACTGGGATGCCGAGGACCCAGGTTCGAGACCCCGAGGTCGCCAGCTTGAGTGTGGGCTCATCTGGTTTTAGCAAAAGCTCACCAGCTTGAGCCCAAGGTTGCTGGTTCCAGCAAGGGGCTCCTCGGTCTGCTGAAGGCCCGTGGTCAAGGTGCATGTGAGGAAGCAATCAATAAACAACTAAGGTGTTGAAACGTGGAATGAAAAACTAAAGATTGATGCTTCTCATCTCTCCGTTCCTGTCTGTCTGTCCCTGTCTATCCTTCTCTCTGACTCTCTCTCTAAAAAGAAAATTAAAAAAAAAGTTAAAAGCAATTAATTGATAATGCCAGTTTAATGTGGCCTTATCAGCAAATTTATCTCAATTTCCCAGGCTTTATGTCACTCATTTTGGCTTCTTGGATATGCTGGACACCGATGATCTTCCCTTCTTAAAATTCCATTCTTCCTTAACTTCCATAGCCATTATATTTTCCTGAATATCGAACTACTTCTTCATCTATATATTCTTCTTGATGTCTTTCTCCTTACATTGGGTAAATGATGGTAAAAGCTTGTTGTTAGCCTTTTATCTTTTGTTGGTAGATTCTCCCTTGGCTATTTCATTCACTTCCAGGAAGTCTAGGAATGAAATGCCTGCTGGAGTGGCTTTAAGCCGAGCCTGTGTGCATTTCTTTTGGACTTCAAGGTGCTTATTAGCAGCAACCAGCATTCTATGGGAACTCTAAGAGTTAGCAAGGGTCCTGGGGCATTTCAAATCCCCAGTCTCATGGTCCCTAAAGCAATCCCTATGTAAAGGGCACTGAATTAAGTGGCTGCAAATTCCCATTTGTTTGAAGTGCTCTCCTGGGAGTCAGTTACATTACACCTTGGAAATGTGATCTGGCAGGTAGTTGCTGAGCAACAAGACCTGGAATCAGCTATGGATGAGACAAAATTTCATTAAACTTTATTAATGACTCCTTTGAGCATAGAGTGTATTTATTATGAGGTTGGATTCTAGTTAAAAATATTAATAACAGTTTAGATTGGATTATCTGTACTAACACTGTTTTTGTATTTTGAAATGGTATTAGTGAAGATATTTCCTTCTTTATTTCTCATTCATTCATTCATTGCCTTGACCTAAACTATTTGAATATTGTGAATTGCAATTCATTTTAAGACAAATGCAAGAAATTATAGGTTAATAAGGATCAATTTAAATCAGATCATTTGAACTTTGTACCTTATAGCTCAATTAGAGCTCTAAAATAGACTATATTCTCACAAAAATAATTCCTACACACCTATATGGCTCAGAAAATAGTTTCTGGTATTCATATTTATGTTACAGTAAGGATAAAAATGGTTTTAGGTCATGTATGATAAATTTTATCCACATAAATATTATGTCAGAGGTTTGTTGAGTGACCACAATTTTGCTAATTATGCCCCATATTTCTTGCTGAAATTAGTGGTTATTTTTCCATTTAGTGTGAAAAGAAAAAAAAATTGTCACTAAATTTTATTTCCCAGGGTCCACAGTCTCTGTCATTTCTTCAATATATTTGGTTGGGTCAAAATCCCCTAATTAGACATCACATGGTCATAAATTGGCTAAAGCTTATCAAAAAGCAGTATAAGATTTATAGGACCAATTAACAATGAAAGAAGCATATCTCAGAAAGAAAGACAACAATGCTAGTAAAGATTGTTGTGTGCAAACAATGAAAACCTGCTCTGGTTAAATTAAGCAGAAAAATAAAATATTGGCAGAGAACTGGATAGTTCACCGACCTCCCTGTAAGACGACAGGTGCAGTTGAGAACAGGAACTGAAGAAGAAGAGATAGAGCCAACATTATGCCCCAGAAATACTGCTTATGTTCACCACCAAAATTGTTGCCACACCTGCTGCATACCTCCACTCTGATGTCCAACTTGCCAGCTTCCAAAAACTCCTGCTTCACTTCCCCACTGCACTCTTACTTCTTAAATTCACTGCAACTGCTACACATTTAATCTCTCATTTACTATGGGCCTTGTGTGCCAACCTCAAGATACAAAGTCAGTGGCAGGGAACATGAAGGACAATCACTAAGCAATGCTACCAAATAATGGCCACTATATCAAATGTAGATATATACCGCAACATTCCCATCAGATTTCAGTTATGTTGAATGGGTCAATAAGATTGTGGGAAACTCAAGTGTTAAACATTCTTTCAGTTTCTCTATCCATAAAACCCAGTGTATTTTTTCACAAAATGAATTTAATTTAACACACTTGAACAATTATTCCTTTTATAATAAATGGAATAGTGAAGTAATTATGGTGGTATTTATAAAGCTACTTTGATTTTCACCTTATTTATGAGAAGATATTTAATCTTTGTTTATATTAACAGAAGTCAAATTTAGCCTTTACTTTGTAATAAAATTTAATTCCTTAAACTGTTGTTCTTTTTGAAGTCATGGAAACCATGATATCTCTTTCAAATAATGATCTTGTCATTAAATTGCAATGCCAGTAGCTACTACATAAAATATAATCAGATAACTACTGTAGACATTTATTTCCCACATTGTCATAAATTCTTTATTTTTTCTCTAGGTGATTGAATAGCAGCACTCTTTTTTTCTCTCTTTCTTTCTTTCTTTCTTTCTTTCTTTCTTTCTTTCTTTCTTTCTTTCTTTCATGAGGAGGAAAGATAGTGAGACTGACTCTCAAAGGTGCCCCAACCAGGATCCACCTGACAACCGCATCTAGGGCCGATGCTTGAATCAATCCACCTATTTTAAGCACCTGAGGCTGATACACTTGGACTAACCAGGCTATCCTCAGTGCTCAGTGCTGATAGTTAAACTAATTGAGTGCCTGGCTGCTGGAGGGGAACAGGGAGAAAAGGGGGAGGGGGGAGAGAGAAGCAGATGATCGCTTCTCTTGTGTGCCCTCCCTGAATAGGAATCAAACCCAGAATACCCATATGGTAGGACAATGCACTATCCACTGAGTAAAGTGGTCAAGTTCATGAATTCCTTTAATGTATTTTATCTCACATTTTTTTCTAACTCTTATATGTAAGAGATTTTGTGAGTCAGAAGAGTAAAACTAATTTTGTGGTGATGTATAGCATTGGTAGAAATTTTAAAGTTTGTTCTACTAACTATAGGAAAACTCAGTTTTTTTTAATCAATAGTAATTTCAATTTCAAATTCAATTTATAATATCCAATAATTGGTAGTCTACATAGTTTGTGATATAAGAAATACATTTGTAGTTCTATGGTTGGCAATTTAATGAATGTTTAACAAATTTACACAAAAATAAAAAAAATGAGAAAGGTAAAGATATATAACACTGGGGAACAAAATTTTTGTTGCATCCACAAAAATAATTGTTCTTATCTAATTCGAGTGTGCTGATCTCAAATCTGACATTAGTTTTTCTCTGTAAGCTCTAGTTTTTATGCAATTCAAGATTTATGTTTTCATCTTATTGTAAAATTTTCAACATTTAGTTTAACATAATGAAGTAGAAAGTCTTCTTGGGCATCATCTTTGTGAAAATAGAATAATTTATATAATGCAGTAAATACAGTAATACACTAAAATATATGATTGCATCAGAATTTGTCTACAATTTTGAAATAGAACATATTAAAACACTTATTTTATCATAAAATTTGCACAAAACATTTAAATTCTATTCAGGCAAAAATTTGCGCTTGTAGCTCTTGTGTTTGTGTATTTGTTGAGAACAATCTCATTTGATGCTCCAGCAGTAGTCTGCTCATCACTAACAGCTCCAATATTTTCAGGAAACTTATCAAGGTGACTGTTCAGGAAGTGAATCTTGATGCTCATGTTACATCTAATGTCACGGAAAGTCAACAGCATCCTTTGAACCAGAAGTTCATAGTTTTCTGCTTTTTTGTTACCAAGGAAGCTCTTTGTAACTGCCACAAAAGACTGCCATGATGCTTTGTCCTCCTTATTCATCTTCCTGGAAAATTCTTCATCATGTATGAGGGTTCAAATACGAAGTCCATCAAATACACCTGCTTTTATCTTCTCGAAAGACAAGGCAGGAAAAGCAGAAATAATATGTTGAAAGCATTCACTTCTCTATTCAAAGCCTGAACAAACTGCTTCATTAAGCCAAGTTTGATGTGAAGTGGGGGAAAAATGATCCTGTCTCAATTAACTACAGATTCATTCACAATATTGTGCATCCCTACTTCCAGAGCTTCATGTTTCTGCCACTCCTTCTGTGTCCAGTGTTTCTCCTGAGCTTGGCTGTCCCACAAATACAGAAAGCAAGGATATTTCGTGAAACCTCTCTTGTCCTAGCAGGAAATTTACCATTTTAAGATCCACATAAATGATGCAGTTATGCTCCTCATACTTCAGAAAGTCGAGGACAATTTTTATGTCACTCTTACTAAGTCATTCAATTTGGGTTGGCTAAACTGCTGAGGGGTTAATGACTGCTTGGCATCTGAAGAAGACCCTTCAGATTCTACAACCATTTCCTTATGTATTTTATCAAAATATACTTGATCACCATGTTCACTTTCTTTGTCCTTAGAAGAAATAAAACCATTGAAAACTGGAACCGGGAGTGTCTCAAAGTGTGGGATAGGTTGTATTGCTGAAGGAATATTTGGATATGCTATCATATGCCGTTTTTTCTTGCCAATGCCCTTTGTATGGATCAGACAGAAATAATAGTCACTGCTATGGTCCTTAGGGTCACGCCAAACCATGGCAATACCAAAAGGCATTCCTTTGTGTTTTCCTTTTGTCCAGTCACAAAGCATTTCCTCACAATTATGACACACAATATGAGGAGCCCAATTCTTGTCTTGATCACCAAGGGGAACTTGAAAATAGGCAATATATGCACATGTTATAAATGATGAAATGTGCCTTTGATGTTGAAGTGTATAACAGCCACATATATAACAGAAGGTGTCAGGACTATTCTTACATTTACGCCTACTCAAAGAAACCATGATTCAATCTTAAAACAAAATAAAAGGGTGTTTTTATCAAATAATAATTTTTTACATTTAAAAACAACTACAATTATGGAAAAGTGATGTTTTTAAAACATTAGTTGCTTGTGGTTATGTTCAATCCAAGAGTCGTTGCCCTTTAACTCCAATTTTAAAACCAATGCATGCCATTAACTGTAACAAAAAGAAATTAGAATTGCATAAAAAACTAGAGCATGCACCAAAAAGTCGATTTCACATTTAGAATCATGGATACAGAAAGATATAGAAACAGTTCTAAAACCTCATGCAACAGAAAATTTAAAAAACTGTTCTCCAGTGTTAAACTCTAAGGGAATATGCATCTGCATTTTATACGTATTTTAAAATTTTAGGGAAATTTAAGGAGGAGAATATTTTTTTCTTACACAATGATAAATAAAAAAATAAACGTATGTATATATATATATTTGTGTATAAAAATATATAGTTTATGTGTGAGAAATTATTCTAAGGATTGTGGGATTATATATATTATATACATGTATCCTTTACCTTCATAAATGTATCCTTATTTCTGTTTCTTGCTTGCTAAAATTACTGATTGTTAACATATATGATCATAAAATAATCTTGTATTTTTCATCCTGAAGTAACAGAAATTGTTATTTTTTTTCAAATAATTTCAATATGTGTCCAAATAATTTACATATAGGACAGCAGTATTATCAAAGAGTACCTAAGATTAGCTCTACATATGTACAAAGCTCTACATATCTACAAATAAACTGTAAAACATTATTATCATGAAAATATTCTGCTATAACATTGTCTATGCACCATGACCAGTCCCTAAAATTCCTCTCCCTTGTTCTAGTTAGCAGGAAAAGTAACAGGAAAGCATAAAAAGAATACTCTTCTCCTGAAGAGAGAAAACAGAGCATGTGGTGGCATCGTAAAAAGTAAATATACACAGTGATTTCCTGATATAACTTTCTCAAGTCTATCATAGCCCATATCTGAACTTGTCACATTAATAAAGCAAGTCTATAACAAACATTATTGGATACCAAAAAAGTGCCATATAAAAGAATAGCTACTAATGAGAATACAAATGATCAATTTTGTTTTCTCACACACGCTGACTGTCGCTACACATATTCTGCCCTTTTGGGAAGGAATGAAAATAAACAATGGAACAGTAACAACCACAGCTACAGCAACGATCTGTAGTCCTTACTTTGTCCACTTGGAAAAAATTATTGCTTAATGATTTAATTATGGTAATTTAGAGCTAATGATTTATAAGTTTTAAGGGAAGGTGTGTATTATAGTTGAAGAGTAATAAAATATTCAACCTAAATTCCCAAGAACATATTGCTTCATTTCACACATCAATTTTCTGTGAAATTTTAAAATTCTCTGTTCCACCGACAGTAAAATATACAAACAAAAACATCAATTGAAGTGTAACCAATCTCAGAATCAGAAAAAGTGCCTCATAAATTTTTATTCATAGTATTCTGTGTGCCTTTAACTTAAATATGTTCTTTATTTATACAAGTTTTCATAAAGGTGCTACAAGGAAATAATGTTTATATCCTAAGCTTCATTTTTATTTCTATTACCACCACATAATTTCAGTCATTAATGAATGCTAATGTCTATATGCTCCAAGGTGTAAAATGGCTCCTTGTATAACTCAGACATAGCTGCCGCAGCACAGAACTAAATTTTCTATAAAACTCCTAAAATATTTCTTTTAAAGTACAGTAATCACTTTGTAATTTTATTATTTACCCGACTCACTTTAATGAACATACTTAAAAAAAATATTTACAATTCATCTGAGACTGTTCTAGGCACCAGGGTTGTAATGATACATAGATAGGAGTAATAAACATAGATTATTTCCATTTTTGGACCACTCATGAAAATTTAGGGTTTTTTTTTAATGTACCCTAAAGGTGAAAAATATTAAATTAGAATTACCTTTTATTGCAGTACCAGAAATAATATAACCAGTCATCAACCTGTTGATATATTGAAGCAGTTGTCCCAATTACCCAGTTGATACCTGCTCCATTTAATAGTTGAATCTAATTGATTAGAACATGGTGCAGTCTAGAACTGTCCCATTTCTAAGAACTGATATAAAAATAAAGTTCAGATATTAAATTAGTCTGATTTTATCTGCTCCAGGAATTTGACCTAAGTTCATCTTCCATACTGTACACCAATGTCACAAGAATATGTGGAGAACAATATATTCTAAATCCTCATTTTCCAGATGAGTAAAATGAAGCTCATATGGGTTATGGTACTTGCCAAGGACACATAGCTAGTAGGTGGTAGAGCTTGGATTTGAACTCAGATCTGCCTGACTATTGTTTATCCTTGGCTATGTTAATAGTCAATGCCTTTGTGGTAAATATGATATATTTATAATTTTATAGAGATGATGAAACTGAAGTTAGTACACTACGACTAAGCTTCTTGATGTGTTCTAAAATGATACAAATTGTCAATAAACTTTAAATATCCACCCATAGAATATAACAAGTCTGGCCATTTATCTTGCTGTGGAGATTGTATATATATATATATATATATATATATATATATATATATATATATATATATACACACACACACACACACACACACACACACACACACACACTAGAAAGCCCGGCGGTCATATGAAATGACCACTGTTCTAGATATTATAAATTGTAATTAAAATGATTTGTGCAAAGGTGTCTGCTAATTCAAACTGAATTACCCAGGGCAGGTGGCGAGGTCGCCTCTTTGCTTACTGCCCCATGGGGTTTCCCCCTTCTACTTGCTTAATTGCTTAAAGTAGAGTGCAATGAAGGAAACCACTGGCGGTACATTTCTTAAGAGCCACCACTAGCTCAATAAATAAAGGTGATTTAAATAATAAAATGTTAATTCACATGTCAAAGATTTCTTTGTACACAACATTTCTTGTGTAGATCTTTCCATCATTTTTAAGCTCACCTTGCAGAGGACCATCAATTATTTTTAATTTTATATCCGTTCTTTCATGAACTCTTGAACAGGCAACATAAAGTTGACCGTGTCCAAATGCAGGCTCAGGTAAAAAAATGCCAACATACTTAAGCGTTTGGCCCTGAGACTTATTGATGGTCATAGCAAAGGCAAGTTTTACAGGAAATTGTTTTCGTCTCAATTGAAACGGCAACCCTGTTTGAGATGGAGCCAAATCAATTCTTGGAATGACATGTATTTCACCTTTAGAGGAGCCAGTAAAGACTTAGCTATTATGACATTATTTTTCAATTGGAGAACCTCTAGTCTTGTACCATTGCAAAGACCCCTTCTGGTGTTAAGATTTCTTAACAGCATAATAATTGCTCCAATCTTTAACCTCAATTTGTGAGGTGGCATGCCAGAAGGTGGGACTATTTGAATGCCATGGCAACTTCACCCCATGGGCTAGTACAGTTACGCAAGCAACCAATAAGCTATCGGCGACAAACAGACACTTAAGCCGCATATAATAAAGATTATATATATATATATATATATATATATATTTGCCTAGTTATAATTCTTTATCCTCACTTTCAACCCTGTCCCCAGAGGGTACTTTTAAAGACAGCCTGTGGCAACAGAAAGTGATTTTGAATAAAACAGATCTAGATTTGAATCCTAGCTCTATCATCTATTATTTAGCTAATCTTTGGCTTGAATTGGGGAGGGGGGAAAGATATTAAATGAGGTTACATATCTCAAATACTCTGCCCAGGGATTACAACAGTATATGTAATAATGGATATTTTTTAAAAAATGAATTCAGATTCAGTCACATGTCATTGTAGCAACACAGAGATAAAGTCAAAATGGTATGATAAACTAATTTGGTGTCAAATACCTGATTTACTTAGAAATTAATCCTTCTTTAGTTTTTGCAAGAGAAAAATATCTAACACTTAGCCTCTATTTTTATTATATTTACTGAGACTGTATCTGTAGAGTTCAATGCCAATAGAAAGGTGGCAAGGCGACAGGAAACACAATTAAAAGAATGAGATTTAGTAAAGTTCTTGTTTTCCTAAAATGATTTACAAGGTCACAATACTGGTATATTTTTCCCTGTCAGTTCATATTATTTTCTCTTTAAACTTTTATTTAGAGAACCTGAAGGATGTAATAGGCCGTCCATCATCATGCATTTGACATCTCAGTATTGGTCAATGCGAATTTCAGTGAGATTGCTCATGGTCTTGTTTTGGGGGATATAACTAAAGAAAAATGTTGTGTTGCACTTGAATTCTGTTTTTTGATATGTGAGTATTGAAGCATTAGCCATTATTTGAAATGCAAGCAAATTTCAGAGAATATATCTTTAACATACTTTTGCCTATTAAAAAAAAACTACATACAAGTTGGTTGAAATATTATTTTTAACCAGTCATTTTAGAATCTTAAAAAATGATAGTTTGACTTGAGCTTTCAGAATTTAGTTGCTAATCCAATCTCTATTTCAAATTAATTTACTTATTCTATTTTAAATTTACTTCAAATATCCTCGTATCACATATATAAACATATATATAGATACACCCACCCACAACTTCCATTTCAAACTTGAAGTGATATGGACATTGTAATTGCTAATTTGTGGACTACTGAAGATTTTAATGTGCATTGGCATTGTCCAGTTCTGGTTAGTGTGCCATGCCAACTTTACTTACTTTATAATCTTTAAAATCACACACATTTTACATGAAATGTAGTTTTTATACTTAGAAGATGCTAAATCTATCTATCTATCTATCTATCTATCTATCTATCTATCTAAACTATTAGTAACTTATTATTTACCCACATTCCAACATCTGGGCTCAGTGGTTACTCTTAACTACAAAAATTAGTCACCCTGTGCTTGATATACAAAGTTAAGTTTACTGAATACCTCCTTTTTTTCTTTGTCTTCTCGTGCTCTTTCCTTTAGATCCTCATTTCCACGTATATTTCCCCTCTTCGTTGTCAACTATTCCTCTATTATTTATGTCAGCTTTCTGATCTCTCCCACAATTGCTTATCGCTACCTTTGATTTGTTTCCAAGGTATCTAGGGCCTTTTAGAAACTTCCACATTCAATTTCCTGTACTCTGTATCCCGACTTTCTCTATCACTATTAAGTGAAGATTTCTTAACGTGCTATATTAGAAAACTGCCATTGTTCTACATAGCTACCATCTAAACTATGGAGATTCACACTTTTACAGCACAGCGGGTGAGTAATGAAAATCATTTGCAATGACTTTTTAAATGTTTCCCCAAATCATGCTCTTTTATTTGGATAAATCATTTCAGTTACATAAGCGGCTCAGATATATGACATTATTTAGTAGTAGAGGGGTTTATTTTTTTTTAACAGTACAGCAATTACATCCTAAAATAACTATTATTCAATCCATTATGCCAGCCTTGGGAGGCTAAGCAGATGTCAGATATTCCAAAATATCTGACTTTAGGTGAATTTGGGGTGTTACTGTGAAAGAGGCATTTTGAGATCTGTTACATAGGAGGATGCCAGTAAACTGTGAACTTACATAATGGTGGCAACAGCTCTCAGAGGAGATTATTAGAAGCATAACTCTAGGGTCTTAGAATAATGCTATTTCAGAGCTGGATGATGAAATTTAGAACTCATCTCTTTATTAATATTTTTAATAGATGAATAAACAAAATGGTCCAAGGAGCTGCCTGAAATCATGGACCTAAGTAAAGGCATACCCTAAGAATATCTCTAGACTTTAAATTCCCATTCCACTAAATTGGCTTTACTACATATCTTCCCACTCTCATTCCACATTTACTGCCTTGAGAGAGAGAGAGAGAGAGAGAGAATCTTGACAGCATATTTTAATAGAAAAATGCGTGGACTTTCACGTTAGAATAATCTGAATTTGAAATTTTGCAAAGCCAAAATATTCACTTGTGTAAACAGTGTCCTTCAGAACGGCTACAGTGATTATGCACCTTCTTTTCATGCACCATCATTTCCCTCGTTCTACTGGCTCTTCACATCAACATCAAATACACTGTCCTTTCTGTCATCCCCCAAAAGAAAATTCTTTTTTATTCCCCACCACTCTGCAGATATTTTCTAATTTCCCACACCCCATTTATGGGAAAACTGTGAAAACTGCACAGAAGTGTTGCTGTACTGCATTCAATTATTTTCTTCCCATTCTCCTTTGAGCTTGCTTCAGTCAGGCTCTCTATCCATCATTCCAAGAACACATCTTTGTCAAGGTCACAATATCTATCCACTATGTAACAAGCATACACTCTCTCTGGCATCCATCCATCAATAGCAGTTCATCTAGGACTCAGTTGGTAGAGATGTGTGCTGGGCTGGAGCTCCAAGCTGCAGGTAGGGTATGTGTCTGTCTCATGGACACCTCATGTTCCTGGGACCAAAAGGCTGATCAGACCATGTCCTTCATACAGTGACACAGAAGAGCAAGACAGATAGAAATAAAGAAATAGCACACTAGGTCTCCCTTCTCTGTTCCATCAGCCAAAATAAGTAACATGGCTGAGCGCAAGGTCAGGGGCAGGAGTACATTTTGCCTCTAGTGGGAAGGATTGAAAAGCCATAAGGCAAAGGACACAGATAAGAGGCAGAGGAGAAGAATCTGGGACAAAATATTAATGTTAATATACCACTGTCACCAATGAGCTCCACAGTACTATATTGAACGGTTGATCTAAGTGCACATCTGTTTTGAACATTCAGCAACATGTGACATAGTTAATTATTTTTTTCACCTTGAAACTGCTTTTCTCTTGGCTTTAATTCACTCCATACTCTAGTTTTCCCTCCTTCTTCTTGCTAGTTTCTCCTTCTATACTTTGTTGGTTCTTCTTCATCATTTTTA
This sequence comes from Saccopteryx bilineata, assembly GCF_036850765.1. NCBI lineage: Eukaryota > Metazoa > Chordata > Mammalia > Chiroptera > Emballonuridae > Saccopteryx > Saccopteryx bilineata. The sequence goes on along the minus strand of NC_089502.1, from coordinate 125,385,189 downwards.
CATTAGATTTCCCCAGGAATCAATATTGGGACATTTTCTCCTTGCTCTTTATACATAGTCTCTGCTGATCTCACCCATGGTCATGGCTTAAAAACCATCTATAATACACAACATTACTGAACTGTACACTTCAAAATGGTTAAGATGATAAATTTTATGTTTTATCTTTTCCCAATTAAAAATAAAAACAAATAAAACAAGAACCTTTCTATAGACCGATAAATCATAAATTTGCATCTTCATCTTGTATGTCTCTCCTTAAAATCCAATGTTACGTATCTAAACATATCCAGATGTCTAAAAGAAATGTAAAACATGATATATACCAAAAGCCAAACTACTCATCCCACACACACAAATATGCCTCTCCTGGTGTTTTTTCCATCTCCATAAGTGGCAACTACAGACTTTAAGTTGCTCAAGCCCAAAAACATTTTGGTCATCTTGACTCCAATTTTTCTCCCATACCCCACACTCTATTGGCAATTTCTACTGGATCCGCCTTCAATAAATACTCAGGACCTGAGAACAACTCTTCGCTTCCAATGAGCTGCTGCTTTTCACAAAGCCACCATCATTTCTGGTCTAGTTAATTAAAATAGTCTCCTACTTGACGTTCATTATACCATCTTCCTCTTTTCATGTTGAAAGGGCACCAAAATGTTACCAGTAATTAGACCTCTGTTCAGCAACCTCAGTACTTGAGTTCTAACTAAGAAAGAATCCAGAGTCTAGATTCAAAGTGTAAGAGAAAGTTTATTTAGAAAGTCACAGAGGTAGAAGAAGTGAGCTATAGAAGAAATGGGCCCCAGAAACAAGTTCACAAGCACAAGAAGGGCCCTTGGAGCTTAGGAGAAAGAGAAAGGCAAAGAAAATGTGCTAGAGGGAAAGGGGTGGGATAGGTGTAGTGAGCTCCAAAGAGAGAACCACATAGGGTCTTCCATTTTAAGAGTAGTTACCTAGAGGTCTCAGAGTTCTCAACCTGGTGGTCTTAAATCTTTGTCATAGGGGAGACAAACAAGATAAACAAGATAAATAAACAAGGAAATGTAAACTATGTAACAGTGATAAGGGTTAAGCAGAAAAACAAAAGAAGAGACTTGGGGAGGGCAACACAAGTCTAGACCGATAACCTTGAAGGAACCAAAATCCTGCCTCCCTGAATAGGAAACAAAAGATGCAGAAAGATCTTGAGACTCTCCTCCCTTTTCTGCCCAAGAGATTCAGACAGAGAAACCTGCTTCACGAAGGAGAGTTTAGGATGTCCCTTCAGCTTAATGTGAATTAAGTATGGTAAACAAGAGGGCTTCAGGCAGGGGCCTGTTAGCCAGATACCCTGTGTCCCATTGTTTCTGAGTCAATTTGCAAGGATTTTCCTGTCATGTGTGTCTGCCCTTCCTCAGCTACTTATAAATTGCTCATTCTCACTTCTGAAATCTAATACTCAGTTCCCCTCTTTCTCCTTTGTATAAAATGTCTTTTATACTGAATGTTTACTCACTGTCTTTGAAATTTTCATGAATTTATCATGTCTGTTTGAAATCCCCATGCACATTAAACTTGGATTTTCTCCTGTTAATCCTGTCTTTACTAATTTAGTTATTAGCCCAGCTATAACTTAGAAGATGGGAGGAAAGTATTAATTTATTTGTAATCCCCCCAGTCTTCCCTGAGAGGGCATCTTTAAATAACTAACTGTAGGAGGTGAGAGAGTAAGCCCTGAGGATAACAAAAATCGTAGATAGGCAAAGGAACAGCTTATGAGAGGAACCACATCTGAGATGAAAGCAGGTTGACATGTTCTAAGAAGGCAAGGAAAACAAGTGTCACTGGAGCAGAGTGAGCTAAGTGGACTGTTTTGGAAAATGAGGTCACAGACAGGAAGCCATGATTGGTCAGGGTCCTATAAGGTTGGTTTTTAACTCTGAGTGAGAAAATAGCTATCAGAGTTTATGAACAAACCTAACTAACTTCAGCTTTAAAAGATACCTCTGACTGGGGAAAAAACATTAACAAGATATCTCTGGCTGCTGTTGAAAATAGACTGCGGTTAATCAGGGTGAAGGTAAAGAGACCAGTGAGGACATTGATGATTAGAGATTAGACAGACTAGAGTCCTAGCATTGGAGATGGGGTGAAATTTTAGTGGGCCACTATTGTAAACTGGGTCTGTTTATGTTTTCTCAACACTTATTGGTCATATACAGACTATCATTGGGGTGTGTGTGTGTGTGTGTGTGTGTGTGTGTGTCTTTGTGTGTATCTGGTATCAAGATGATATAGTTATTTGGTTCTAATGACTATTTAACTTTAAAGTTAGGCTACGTAGGCAATTTATCTTTTGCAAATGAAATTAGTCTCACTTGTTTCTAATATCTATATTTCTTTGCTTGTTTTAAATCTTTTGTCTTTGTAATCCAGAAAATTTTTGGATGGTTTGAGTGATTTTATGCATGATTAGGCATGTATTGCTGACTCTGTTGAGAATATGTCAAATAAGAGGTCAGTATAATGGAAGTGTGAGTGCCCGGCTTGCCATCTTGAACCTGATTCTTCTTATAGATTATTTTGTAAAATGTTTTAAATATTATTTATTATAATTTTTCCATTCCATTTTCTACCTTATATTCTACATACAACTTTGTGAAGTCAAATGGATAATGTTTTCAATTTATTTTTAATTCTTGTTTTATTGTATAGAATTCAGAAAATGTAGCCTGTATAATATTTCTTATATTTTAAATAAATTTTTTGTGGGCTATAATATAATCAGTTTTTGGAAGCATTCCAGAACAACTTGACAGAAATATGTATTTTCTGTTCCTTGGATACAATTTCCTTACCATCTAGTCTACCAAGCTTATTAATTCTCTTATTTATAATTCTTTTTATTTATTTTTTTAAGATTTTGTTTAGTGATTTTAGAGAGAGAGGAGAGAGAGAGAGAGAAAGGTGAGGGGGGAGGAGTGGGAAGCATCAACTCATAGTTGCTTCTCATATGTACCTTGATCTGGAAAACCAGAGGTCTAGAACTGGCAACCTCAGCATTCCAGGTTGATGCTCTATCCACTGTGCCACCACAGGTTAGGTTAAATTTTATATTTTAATTTAAGTTATTTTGTCTATTTGATCTGTCAATTTCTGAGAGAAAAATATTAAGGATTTTCTCTATAACTGTGGATTCATCCATTTTCAGTATTTTGAGAAAATATTTTACATTATTTTGATATTACTTTGTTCAATTATTAATTATATCAGTCTACTATATTTATTCTTTTTTTTTTTTTTACAGAGGCAGAGATAGACAGGGACAGACAGACAGGAACGGAGAGAGATGAGAAGCATCAATCATCAGTTTCTCGTTGTGCGTTGCGACTTCTTAGTTGTTCATTGATTGCTCTCTCACATGTGCCCTGACCGTGGGCCTTCAGCAGACCGAGTAACCCCCTGCTGGAGCCAGCGACCTTGGGTCCAAGCTGGCGAGCTCCCCACTCAAGCCAGATGAGCCCGCGCTCAAGCTGGCGATCTCGGGGTCTCGAACCTGGGTCCTTCCGCATCCCAGTCCGACACTCTATCCACTGCGCCACCACCTAGTCAGGCTATTATATTTATTCTTGATGGCCCATATCATTTGACAACACAAAATATTCTAGTTATTTCACTGATTGATTTTAAACATAAATTCAACTCTGCCTAATTATAACCATTAATAATTTTATTGTGTTATTTTAAAAACTGTATTGTCTTTCCTTATTTTTAGACTTCAAGTGTCATTATACATATTTTTGTCTCTTTAAAAATATTAGTAAATTTCTATTGCTGATTTAGTCTAATATCTGTCATAATGTTTTTTGTTTTCTACTTGTGATCTGAATTTTACTTTTTCCCCTTTATTTTCCTTTTTTCTTAATTTGACTTATCAATATTTTTGTTGTTATTGTTTTCTTGTTTTTTAATTTTTTTCTAGTTTCTTAGCAATTATAGACTCATCTAGCTTTAGCAAAAATATCAAGTACTAACATAGTGATATAAATTATGTAGATCTCTCAATGTCAAGAACTAAACAGTATTTGTGCCAGATACTGTTAATTGTCCTCAAATAACTCTTCCCATCATCTTTACTCAAAAAATAAAACATCTCATTTTAAGCTGGGCATGTTGCCATCCAACTTGAAAGTGTACTTCCCAGCCTTCTGTAGCTATGGTCATATGACTAAGTTCTGGCGAAACTTATGCTTGTGTGTTATATGAAAAACTGCTGGTTCACTTCCTATTCAAAGACAAAAATACTTGCCCTAGATATCCACCAGCAGGATGAGATGATCTGGAAAATACATACATAAATTTTACAGAGGGGTAATTACTAAATGTATATAAATCTCACAAGCTGTATAAAATAAGGTTAATAAATTAAATTTTTTAAACTTAAGAATATAAAAATAATACTATATTGTTTTGACCTTGAAAAATGGGTCATTTCATATGGTTCCTGATAATAAGAAGCCAATTTTATGATACATGATATGAGAAAGTGTGAGAATAATAGTATCACCATTTTCTATAGAGGAAAGTAAGACATAAAATCTTAATTTGACAAATCAAGAACTAGATTATTATTACTTTAAAGGTACATATTATACAGCACATAATATTATATAAATGTGAAAATAATTATCAGGAAGTAGAGATAAAAAGAGGTAGTCCTTTATCTTCATCTTTCCCAGTGGAGAGGTCAATAAGGGTTTTTTAGTAATTATATTATATATCTCAGAGCATTACGGTACCATTGGTTTTAAGATGCAACAGTATAGAAAATTCAATTTTTAATTCAGGTTTTCAGTGTCCTTTCTGTTCCATATTTTAGTCTCCCCAATGACTTGAAGAACATTTGTGATGCTGCATTTTTTTTAAAAAACAAATATGAAGCTAAAAGTTATCAGTGAATATCACTTAAGCTATCACTGTGAATATCTGGAATTAGCGTCCTTCATGTTTTTTTCACTTCAGAAGTGTAGCAATTGTGCTGATTTACCATCACTGCCCCTTGCCAAAATATCTTGTAGTAATTTAGATTACACATGTTTAAAGTTATGGGATAAAACAACAAAAGGATAGAAAATGTCAGCCCTCTGAATTATAAAGAAAAACAGATCATATAAAAACATTTCAAAAAAATAACCAAGAAAATATTAAACACACATATGATAATACAGAGAAGTAAGTAATAAAATCAAATCTGCATAGAGCAATAAATGTAAATAGAAAGATTCTGTTGGAAAGGATTCTTAGATAATAGCAAAACTCATAGCCCAACAATGTAGTATATGAAAAAGTTTCATCTACAAAAATGTTGTGGCCCTGGCCAGTTGGATCAGTGGTAGACCATCGGCCCAGCGTGTGGATGTCCCTGGTTAGATTCTCCGTCAGGGCACACAGGAGAAGCAACCATCTGCTTCTCTCCCTCTCCCCCTCCCTCCCCTCTTTCTCTCTTTCTCTCTTTCTCTTTCCCCTGGCACTGAGGAAAGCTCCGGGGAGCCTGCACCTCAGGTGCTAAAAACAGCTCAGTTGTGAGCATGGCCCCAGATGGGCAGAGCATCAGCCTCAGGCAGGGATTATCGGGTGGGTCCTAGTCAGGTCACATGCAGGGAGTCTAACTTCTTTCCTCTCACTTGAAAAAGAAGAAAAAATAGAGTTACACTAAATGAATAAAAGTACAATAACTAAAAGGACCTTCCAGCCATATTAACAAAAAAAAAGAAAAAAAAAAAACAGAGCTGTGATATTAATGTCATTGAAGATTGAATTAAAGGCATAAAAATTTTAAAACTAATGTGCTGTTGTTTTCTTTCTTTGTTTGTTTGTTTTGTTTCTCACAGAGACAGAGAGATTCAGAGAGAGGGCCAGATGGGGACAGACAGACAGGAAGGGAGAAAGATGAGAAACATCAATTCTTTTTTTTTTTCCTGAAGCTGGAAACAGGGAGAGACAGTCAGACAGACTCCCGCATGCGCCCGACCGGGATCCACCCGGCACGCCCACCAGGGGGCGACACTCTGCCCACCAGGGGCGTCGCTTTGTTGCTACCAGAGCCACTATAGCGCCTGGGGCAGAGGGGGAGGGGTGGAGAAGCAAATGGGCGCTTCTCCAGTGTGCCTGGCCAGGAATCGAACCCGGGACTTCTGTACGCCAGGCCGATGCTCTACCACTGAGCCAACCGGCCAGGGCCGAGAAACATCAATTCTTCATGGCAGCTCCTTAGTTGTCCAGTGATTGCTTTCTCATATGTGCCTGGACTGGGGTGCTACAACAGAGTAAGGGACCTCTTGTTCAAGCCAGCGACCTTGGGCTCAAGCAAGCAACCATGGGGTCATGTCTATGATCCAAGGCCCAAGCCAGCAACACGGCACACAAGCTGGTGAACTCCTGCTCAAGCCAGTGACCTCGGGGTTTCGAACCTGGGTCCTCAGTGTTCACTCCAACGTTCTATTCACTGTGCTACTGCCTAGTCAAGCTTAACGTGCTGTTTTATTCACAATAAAGGTATTTTTATATGTATACTTTAATTTCTGGAAATAATCAAATTGGTCAAAACATGAAATCTAGGAGAAACCCAAAGAAAACTGCAATAAGAAGTTTTAAGTACTACCTGGCAGTTCATCATAACATAATAAACACAGAGACTAATGGTAAAAATATAACCAGCAACACACACACACACACACACATACACAAACACATTGTATTTTTGTGAAGTTGGAAACAAGGAGGCAGTCAGACAGACTCCCACATGCGCCCGACCAGGATCCACCTGGCATGACCACCAGGGGGCGATGCTATGCCCATCTGGGGTGTTGCTCTGTTGCAACCAGAGCCATTCTAGCACCTGAGGCAGAGGCCATGGAGCCATCCTCAGCACCCGGGCCAACTTTGCTCCAATGAAGCCTTGGCTGTGGGAGGGGAAGAGAGAGACAGAGAGGAAGGAGAGGAGGAAGGTTGGAGAAGCAGATGGGCGCTTCTCCTGTTGCCCTGGTTGGGAATTGAACCCAGGATTCCTGCATGCTAGGCCGACGCTCTACCACTGAGCCAACCGGCCAGGGCCAGCAACTTATATTTTTAAAATTAAAGACACACAAGTTTCCAAAAGGTATAGAAAAGGTGCTTGACCTTATTCATCAACAGAGAAAAGCAAATCAAAGCCACAATGAGATACTGCCTCACAATCGTTAAAATGACTATTATTCAAAAGACAAAAGATAAATGTTGGTTAGGATATGGAGAAGAAGGAACCCTTGTGCACCATTACTGGGAATGTAAATTGATACGGCCATTATGGAAAACAGTACAGAAGTTTCTCTAAAAACTAAAATTATAACTACTATATGATCCATCAATCCCAATTCTGGGTACATGTCCAAAGGAAATAAAATCACTATTGGTATTGATACCTGCACTTCCATGTTCACAGGGTTTTCTTTATAGTAGCCAATATATGGAAATAACTTAAGTGTGTATCAACAGATGAATGGATAAAGAAAATAGGTATTAAATGCAGCCTTAAAAATAAGGAAATTCTTCCATTTGTAACAACATGAGCCTAGAGGACATTATGTTAAGCAAAATAAGCCAGGCACAGAAAGACAAATACGGCATGGTATCATCTTTTTTAGGTGAAACGTAAAAAATTCAAACTTATAAAAGCAGAGAAGAATGGTGGCTTCCAGGGGCTGAGAGGTGGGAGAACTGAAGAGATGAAGGTCAAAGACTACAAAGTTTCAGCTGTGTAGGATGAATCTGTTCTGGAGCTCTAATGTGCAATACAGTGACTATACATAATATAATAATACTGTGTTGTATATTTAAAATTTTCTGAGAGATCTTAAGTATTCTCACTAAAACAAACAAACAAACAAACAAACAAAAAACTGTGTGAGCCTTACCTGTGGTGGTGCAGTGGATAAAGCATCGACCTGGAATGCTGAGGTCGCCGGTTCAATACCCTGCACTTGCCTGGTCTAAGGCACATATGGGAGTTGAAGCTTCCTGCTCTTCCCCCTTTCTCTCTCTCTCTCTCACTCATTCTCTCTCTCCTCTCAAAATGAATAAATAAAAAAATTTAAAAAAAAATTGTGTGAGGTTCCAGGTTGTACTAATCATTTCACAAGGTATACATATATCAAAACATCACCTTGTTTATACTAAATATATATACTTGCCAATTATAACTTAACAAGGCTGAGAAAAGTAAGAGTAAATTAAAAATTATAGTAATATTATGTGACAGAGATATATGTTGCCACCATTGTTAGCTGATTAGAACTCCATTAGGTATTAATGGGATTGACAATAGATATTGATCATATAAGGAAAATTATAATAATCATATTTAATCATAAAAATATTATAAAATAAAATGCTTCTCCTACCTTCAATACAGAAGTTCACCAATTTGGTAGTAAAGAGTAGAGTCTCTATGAAAATCATATTCAGCCCTGGCTGTGTAGCTCAGCTGGCTAGAGCATCACCCCAAAGCACTGAGGTTGCCAATTCAATCCCTGGTCAAGGCACATATAGGAGCAGATGTTCCTGTCTCTGTCCTGCTCTCTCCCTTCCACTCTCTCTAAAAAAAAAAAAAAAATCAATAAAGTAAACATTAAAAATAAATAAATAAACCTGACCTGTAGTGGCACAGTGAAGAAAGTGTGGACCTGGAATGCTGAGGTCGCCAGTTCAAAACCCTGGGCTTGAGGTTCCATTGGAGCAAAAGATGGCCCAGGCACTGGGGATGACTCCTTGGCCTCTGCCCCAGGCACTAGAGTGGCTCTGGTCACGACAGAGCGACGCCCCAGGTGGGCAGAGCATGGCCCCCTGGTGGGAGTGCCAGGTGCATCTCGGTTGGGTGCATGTGGGAGTCTGTCTGACTGCCTCCCCATTTCCAGCTTCAGAAAAATACAAAAAAAAACAAAAACAAAAACAAAACAAAACAAAACAAAAACCCTGGGCTTGACTGGTCAAGGCACATATGGGAGTTGATGCTTCCTCCTCCTCCCTTCTCTCTCTCTCTCTCTCTCTCTATTCTCCTAAAATAAAGTCTTAAAAATGTTTTAAAAATATAGAAAACCACATTCAAATATATAATTTAGCACTAATTTATTTAAAGTACAAATTGCCTATTATGTTTAAAATATTTTGGGGCTTACATAACATATATATTTTTCTACAGTAGCAAAAAAATAAATTCAGATGCCTTTATATTTTAGAGAAATTTAATGACATCTTTGAACACACATGATGGGAGGAATAAAAAGAGTAAGTCACTGTCATGATTATTTCCGGAAGTCTAGAAATCCATGCATAAATAGTTAACAGTGGAGTAAGCAACCTTTTAAGTGTTTTGTGAGGAATACATGATTTAATTTTTATGAATACACACATTCTAGTGGCAAAAAATTCTGATACATATGCTGCATAGGGAAAGTGCAATCAGGCCCTAGTCAGTTGGCTCAGTGGAGAGAGCATCAGCCTGATGTGTGGATGTCCTGGGCTCTATTCCTGATCAGGGCACACAGGAGAAGTGACCATCTGTTTCTCTCCCCTTCTTTTCTCTCCCTTCTCTCTCCCTTCCCCTCCCAAAGCCAATGGTTCACTTGGTTCAAGTGTCACCCAGGGCACTGAAGATAATTTGGTTGGTCCAAACATCAGCCCCAGACGAGGGTTGCTGGTGGATCTTGGTTGGGGCACATGTGGGAGTCTATCTCCCCTACTCTCACTTTAAAAAAAAATGCAAGAAGACAGTGTGAAGAAACCATCAATGTAAAGGCAGAAGGGAAAATAAGCTACTCTTTATTCAAGACCTACTTTGCTTCCCTTTTTCCCCTAAATGAACCCACTTTCACTGCTAACTCTATCCAAGAATGATTGCAGTGAGAAGATAGAAGAAATCCAAGGTCAGAAAAAGTTACACTGTATGACCAGGTGGTGGTGCAGTGGATAGAGAGTTAGATTGGGATGCAGAGGACCAAGGTTCAAAACCCCGAGGTCACTGGCTTGAGCACTGGCTCACCAACTTGAGTAGGGTCACTAGTTTGAGTGTGGGATCACAGACATAACCCCATGGTTGCTGGCTTGAGCCCAAAGGTCACTGGCTTGAAGCCCAAGGTCGCTTGCTTTAGCAAGGGATCACTGGCTCAGCTGAAGCCCTCCGGTCAAGGCACATATGAGAAAGCAATCAATGAACAACTAAGGTGCTGCAATAAAGAACTGATGCTTCTCATCTCTCTCCCTTCCTGACTGTCTGTCCCTATCTGTCCTTCTGTCTCTCTCTGTTTCTCTCTCTCATTCTCTCTCTCTCTTTCTCTCTCTCTCTCTCTCTCTCACACACACACACACACACACACAAACACACACACAGACACAGAAAAGGAATATTTACACTACTTGGTGATACTATTACTATGATAGAGAAATATTGATGTCAAAAACTACGTATTTCTAGTCTAGCTAAACTCTATGAGAAAACCTGGTAAATTGATATCACTAAAATTAGAGAATGCCTGGGAAGACATAATGTATAACCAATTTTAGAAAGAGCTACCATTGTGTACAAACTGGGAAATATTCTTTTCTGCATTTTTCTCTGTGGCTTTCCTTCTCTGTATTTTTGGTTGTAGAATATCATAAGGTTCAGATTAAACTTTCCTTAATAAAGTATTTATATTATGGCTGCCACATCAGAAAAATCTACCAATATTAATCTCTAATAATGCCATCCATGCAGAAAATAAGGAGAAGAAAAAGACAGTTACCTAGAAAAGAAAATACCTTTGTACTTTTCCTGCCTTTTACTATGAGCAGGAGCCAACTGTCAGGGAGCCACAAATTTCTATGCATTTGTTTGGTGACTCATTCATGAACTCTGTATCGTGTGTTAGGAGCTAGAGTAATATTCATGAAAAAGATAGAAATGCCCCTTGCTCTACTAGACTTCTAGAAGAATCGAATAATTTTTCAATTACAATGGAATCATTACTGTTATCTAAAAATTGGTGATTGCTTGGGGACCACAAAGAATGCACACATAATCCAAAAATGGTACGTCAGAAAGCCCTATGTCAACAAATATTCTGGGATAGGACTCAAAGCGTCTGTTAACTTTCTAGAAAAAAAATGTAATCGATCTCTAATTAAAACTAACTTGTCCTTAACTTTTCAAGGTAATGGTTGTATCTATTACCTTGATTATAGTAATGTTTTCTTGGGTTGATGGATATGTCAAACTTCATAAATTGTGTACATTAAATATGTGCCATTTTTCTGTAACAATTATACCTCAATAAAGCACTTAAAAATTGGCATTTCCTTAAATTAAGAATACAGATATACAACATGGCAGTATTAACAGTGGTATATTAATATTATAACATATATATATATATATATATATATATATATATATATATATATTTGTGACAGAGACAGAGAGAGGGACAGATAGGGACAGACTGACAGGAAGGGAGAGAGATAAGAAGCATCAATTCTTCGTTGTGGTACCTTAGTTGTTCATGATTGCTTTCTCATATGTGCCTTAACCGGAGGGCTACAGCAGAACGAGTGACCCATTGCTCAAGCCAGCGACCTTGGGCTCAAGTTGGTGAGCCTTGCTCAAACCAGATGAGCCCGCACTCAAGCCAGTGACCTCGGGGTCTCGAACCTGGGTCCTCCGCATCCCAGTCCAACGCTCTATCCACTGAGCCACTGCCTGGTCAGGCAGCATATACTCTTTAATATGATGAATCTGTGGATGATTCACATGTACCATGAAATTGTATGCCAAATGTGCAGGACTATTTTTTAATAGAAGGAATTTATAATTTGTTGGATGTTGAAAGATATCTGTGACCTCTGAAAATGTTAGAGCTACTGGAACGTGAACTAAACTTTTGACATGTGATCTCCCCATACTATTTAAACAATATTATACTTCTTATTTCTGCAGTCAAGGTTCAGCCCCACTCCCCCCCCCCATAGATTATCAAAAAGTCTCTTTTCCATCTCTCAAAATCAAATCTTCCTCATCCTTCAAATATTCTAGGCAGAACACATATTTAGTCCTGAATTCAGAGGTTATAACTCAAAATTTTATAAGTTTCATCCCAGAAAGAAACAAATAAAACACCATTGCACAACATTTCTACTCATGTGGATTATCTCTAAGTGTTTTTAAATTTTTTATTGAACTTAGTGGGGTGACATTGGTTAATAAAATACTACAGGTTTCAGGTGCACAATTCTACAATACATCATCTGTATACAGCATTGTGTGTTCATCACTCCAAGTCAAGTCTCCTTCCATCACCATCTATCTCTTTACCTTCGTCCACTTCCCCCCATCCCTTTCCCCCCCTGCAATCCTCACATCATTGTCTGTTTCTATAATTTTTTGTTTAATCCCCTTCACCTTTCAACAAGCCCCCAACTCCCACCCCCTTCCCCCACAGCTGTCAGTCTGTTCTCTGCATCTCTGAGTCTGTTTCTATTTTGTTTGTTAGTGTACAATTCAGAATGACACATTTGATGTTGAAGCAGCCTTTGATTTACTCCTAAGCCCTGTTATTTTGCATCAGGATTCTACCCTCAATAGAACAATAGTTTCAAGTTCTTAATTTTTGATAAGATGAAAAAACATTTGCCAGTCAGCAGTATTTTGGCAAGTGCTTTTTTAAGTACCTAGTATGTACTCAAAACAAACATAATTACTTAAAAATTTAATTTGTGGTTTTTATTTGTTCTACAGATGATAAGAATAGCACACATGACTGAATTTGTGAATATAAGAGCTTATATGCCAAGATGTATGGCTTAGAACTTATTTCCTATGTGTTCTGTCCAAGTAAAGCATAGTGAAAAAATATTTTTCCCTTTTTGTGGATAAATTGATAACATACTTCTTTCAGTGCTCCCCAAAATGACATCATGTTGTTAGAAACTATATATATGTGTGTATATATATACATACACATACATTTATGTATTTATTATTGGCAAATTGTGTTTTGCTGACACATTTACGAGTATTAATGTACTTGTATAAATATTTATAAAATAGATAAAATATGAGTTTTTGCCTAGAAAAGGAAATTTCATGCATCTAAGACATTTCGACTTCAAGAAAGAAAGAAAATTTAAATTATATTTTATGAGAAAGAATCATAGCGACATTATCCAAGATTATGCTTGTCTTATTTTTTGGCATATTACTTTGTGGTGGAACATAAATTAAGTGACTAACTGAATTTGTCAGAGTTAGGTGTCTTTGATATTCTGCTAGCAATAGCAATGATTTCAATATATGAGAAACATCACTGACATTGTCCTTGATTAGTTAATTTCCATAATTCAAATTCTTCAAGGGCAATGGAGAATGCACATTATAAAAGCAATTATATACTATATCACTTATCTTCAATGAATGAGGCACACTCCATACATAGGTTCTGGAATAATAAACCCCCTGTCAGTTTTAAGGCATATACATTTAAAATTAACTTGAGGGGGGAAAAAAGCACAAATTTTTTTTTTCATTTTTTAAATTAAATTTAATGCAGTGACATTGATAAATCAGGGTACATATGTTGAGAGAAAATATCTCTAGATTATTTTGACATTTGATTGTGCTGTATACCCCTCCCCCAAAGTTAAATTGTCTTCTGTCACCTTCTATCTGGTTTTCTTTGTGCCCCTCCCCTCCCCTAACCCCTCTCTCCTTCTTCACCCCCTCCCCCCTCCCCCAACCCCCCGCCCCTGTTGCCATCACATTCTTGTTCATGTCTCTGAGTCTCATTTTTATGTCCCTTCTATGTATGAATTCCTCTTAGTTTTTTTTCTGATTTACTTATTTCACTTCGTATAATGTTGTCAAGGTCTATCCATGTTATTGTAAATGATCCGATGTCATCATTTCTTATGGCTGAGTAGTGTTCCATAGTATATATGTACCAAAGAAAAAGCACAAATTTTTAATGCCATATAATAATGTACAAAATAATACGAGCCTTTTCAAAGCATTTTAATAAACATAGTTTCAGCATTATTTTCAAGATTGTTATGTTCGCTTTGCTTTCCAAAGTGAAGGTAACTACTTAAAAGCCACATGATTCTGATGTACAATCCTTAACTGGGGATACTTTGTACAGTATGCAAGCTTCTGAACTGTTCAGTATCTGTTAGACCAGGGGTCCCCAAACTATGGCCCGCGGGCCGCATGCAGCCCCCTGAGGCCATTTATCCAGCCCCCGTCGCACTTCCGGAAGGGGCACCTCTTTCATTGGTGGTGAGAGGAGCACATTGACCATCTCATTAGCCAAAAGCAGGCCCATAGTTCCCAATGAAATACTGGTCAGTTTGTTTATTTAAATTTACTTGTTCTTTATTTTAAATATTGTATTTGTTCCCGTTTTGTTTTTGTTTTTTGTTTTTACTTTAAAATAAGATATGTGCAGTGTGCATAGGGATTTGTTCATAGTTTGTTTGTTTTTTTATAGTCCGGCCCTCCAACAGTCTGAGGGACAGTGAACTGGCCCCTGTGTAAAAAGTTTGGGGACCTCTGTGTTAGACTGTTGGCCAATGTTATATACCTGGACTACTACTTTGTAATGAGATTCCAAATATTTAGGAAAGAAACAATGAACATGGCACTACAGCTTTTTTAATTTGGAAAATAATTTAGAATAATTCCCAGGCTCATAAACAGTTTTTATACATACAGAGACACAGCCAAGCAATTCTCTTTTAAGTAACCAAGACTTGTGTTTCATTTTGATAAAGAAATCATTAAAACAGACTTTAAGAGGAAATCTTTCCCAAATATCCTTGCATGTTTGAAATAAGATATAATACAAACTTGAAGAGGTGATGAAATATGTGAAGACTTATGTCCTTGCCTTACATTATTACCCCTTGAATTTTTTCTATCCTCGCTGCCAACTTTGGGATGATCTACTAGCTATATGTGGCTATTGAGATTTTGATAGTTAAATCAAATTGAGACATGTGCTGTAAGTGTAAAATACATACTAGATTTCAAAGACTTAGCATGAATAAATGAATGTAAAATATTTTATTAATATTTCATATAAATTTCATGTTGAAATATATTTTAGATATAATGGCTTAAATAAATAAAAGATGATTAAGTTTACTTTTCCCTTTTTTTTAATGTGGCTACCAAAACATTTATTATTTCTTTCTTTATTTATTTGTGCGTGTGTGTGTGTGTGTGTGTGTGTGTCAGAGACAGAGAGTCAGAGAGAGGGACAGATAGGGATAGACAGACAGGAAGGGAGAGAGATGAGAAACATCAGTTATTTGTTGCTATTCCTTAGTTGTTCATTGATTGATTTCTCATATGTGCCTTGACTGGGAGCCACAGCAGACCGAGTGACCCCTTGCTCAAGCCAGCGATCTTGGGCTCAAGCTGGTGAGCTTCGCTCAAACCAGATGAGCCCGCACTCAAGCTGGTGACTTTGGTGTCTCAAATCTGGGTCCTCCACATCACAGTCAGATGCTCTATCCACTGTGCCACCGCCTGGTCAGTCTGGCTACCAGAAAATTTAAAATCACATTTGTGGCTAGCATTTATTCCTATAACATATTTCTACTGAAAAGTGCTGTTCATAATGGTCCTTCTGTTACCAGTGGAAATGGCATTCTTTTATACAGTCACAGGGAAGGCATTCCACAGGACTTCTGTATGGGAGATTGTGGCTTGGTAAGGTTTAATGGAGTTGAAATGGAAAGCCACCCACAGGTTTCGAATGTCTCATCTCCACCTAGTCTTCATCAGGTCTAATATAAAAATCAGTGTCCAAATAGTCTGTGCCATGCTTCAATCTGGATCAAAGCTTCATCTAGTCTAGGCTCTGCACTGCTGTAACCAGGCCCATACTCAGAGCCTGTAATTTGGAGCCCATGTTACTGCCAGGCCCCAGGTAGTCACTAGAACCACATGGCTACTTGGAGAGTACACAAACAGGACAAATGTGCGTTTCCAAGCAAGAGAAGAAAAAAACCCCACCTTTTCCAGGATGGGTTATATTATTTAAACTAACCAATTAACTTCTTAATCTCTTGTACGATTACATTGGTTTCTCCCACTAACCAATCACATCCTTTTTCTAGGCTAGACTGACAGGTCTGTATGGCCACCATCTTGGCTTTTACTCTACATGTGCCCAGCAGAGGAATGCTGATTTTCTTCCCTCATCCTATAGTCTGGGAATGGACTGGTTACACACTGGGGAGATTGAAAAACTGGCCCCTCCTCCTTACATGGGGGACGGAGGAGTGTTAATCCCTTTAGCAGGGCACAGCTGTGATCTCCTGGGCTGTGTGTAAATGCTATAGCTTTCTAGTAAGTGGAATGCTGTAACTTCCTACTGAAGCAGGTTTCCCAGTTTTATTAAGTTTAATATTTGATTCCCTCTTCCCTAGTTTATTATGCTCATGTCTGATTCCCTCTGCTTCTTTTCCTTATTAATATTTAATTACCTATGCTAACACTTCTAAATTATTACAGATATTACAATATGTAACCAGGAGCTATTTACACTGTATGTTTACATAAGCGACTGCATAAAAGTCTCAGAGTTTTCTGATGTTACAGGAGAATTGTAATTACCTTCCATACTTGAGCATCAACTACCTGAATAATGGCTCTAATTTTCAGCATAGAGAATGTTAACAACCAAAACCATCATGTCATGGAACATAAGGAACAAAGACATAACTATCATATCATAATAGATCTCTTTATCTAAACACAACTCACTCTCAAGCTCCAATTTTCCATTTCAATATTTTATCTATTCCACTTATCCATCCAACTATTTATCCACTTATTCAATCACTTATTTATTCTTTTCAGCAAAAAAATATACTCAACCTCTGCTAAACATAATGTAAGGTTATAGCAATACAATGTCTAAGACACTGTCCCTTCAATCAAAGAGCACCTGACAGAGTGGCAGAAACTTACATAAATGATTATAATAACATAAAAAATAATGATGAGAGATTCTTGGAAAATATGGAACATCTCCACTAGAAATCATCATCTGTGTGCACCTCCAATAAGACTGTCTGCGCTTATTAAAAATAAATTCATCATCTTTATCACAACTAATCAAGGATATAAATCCTCCTAATTATCTTATTTCTCCAGTCATATTGAAATTCAAAATCAGTTTCTAATCCTTCCAACACATTCAACTCCATTCTTAATGTCCCTCATTCCTACCACCACTTTCTTCACTTGGTTTCCGGATCATCAGAACTTCTATCTTTCCTCTTACCTCACTGGCTAAAACTTCAAGTATCCTTTCCTGATTTCACCTATTAACCTTATGTTCCTAGCATTAGAGTACTCTCAGTGTTCATTCTCAATCCTTCTCTTTTCTACATACACTCATTTTCTTGTTGTTCGCCTCTAGTCTAATTGCTTTCAAACTCATTTATATGCCCTTGGATCCCAGATTCATATCTTCAGCCTGAACTTCTTTCCTGAGCTCCAATAACACATATACAAATGTCAATTTATTATCTCCACTTGGATATCTAAGAAATATCTCAAAACTTACATGTCCCTAACTGAAAAATTCTATATCTCACATACCTCCAACTTTTTTCATGTACAGATTTCTCCTTTGTGCATATCAACTTTATCTTTTTACTTACTCAGGCCAATAATATTTGAGTCCTTCTTGACTCCTCTATTTCTCTTACAACTCTCACCCAACCAGTCAGAAAATTCTATTGCCCTGTCTCCAAAATATATCTAGTTCACACCATTTCTCACTATCCCCATTGATATTAGTTCATACCAAGCTACCATCATCTGTTGCCTGGATTGTTGACAGAGCTACCTAATTATTCTCCCTGCTTCCACCCTTGCTTTCCTACAGTCTATTTTCCCCCAACGCCCTCAAATCCCCAGTTCAGGCCCTGGCCGGTTGGCTCAGTGGTAGAGCATCGGCCTGGCGTGCGGAAGTCCCGGGTTCGATTCCCGGCCAGGGCACACAGGAGAAGCGCCCATCTGCTTCTCCACCCCTCCCCCTCTCCATCCTCTCTGTCTCTTTCTTCCCCTCCCGCAGCCGAGGCTCCACGGGTGCAAAGATGGCCTGGGCGCTGGGGATGGCTCCTCAGCCTCTGCCCCAGGCGCTAGAGTGGCTCTGGTTGCAACAGAGCATCGCCCCCTCGTGGGCAGAGCGTCGCCCCCTGGTGGGCGTGCCGGGTGGATCCCGGTCGGGCGCATGCGGGAGTCTGACTGTCTCTCCCCGTTTCCAGCTTCAGAAAAATACAAAAGAAAAAAAAAATCCCCAGTTCACACAGTGTTAAAGTCAAAGTCTTAAATATGACCAAAAAGGATCCTCCATGATCTGGATACCCTCTTTCCTGTTAATTCTCTGATTTTGTCTTCATTTTCTACCACTAGTTCACCCCACTTACTGTACTCTAGTCACACTTCCTTGTCATCATTAAACAGGCAAGGCACACTCAGAGAACTTCATGAAGTTCTGTGTTAAAATTATAAAACTTTTCTCTCTTCTGTTTCCCTCTTGGGAGGAAAAAATCTTAGGTCTTCAACTGGTGTTTAAAGGTCTCAATTTCATCATTTTAGCTTCATCTCCTTAAGATCTTTACACTGATCTATCCATTGTCCCCAAAACACATCGTGGTCTCTCCAACTTCTGTTCTAATACTCATGCTAATCTCCCACTTATTTGAAATCCAGTAATTACTAATATTTGTATTTATTTTAAATTTTATTGCTTTTATTACTTATTGCTTGTCTTGATACTTGGATTACAAACTTCTAAAAGCAAGCATTTGAACCACTCTAAAATCCTTATGGTAATAGGCATTTTATAATTACTTACTAAAGAGGTTGATACCATATTTGTCATTGATTAATTTCACTCTTGACAATCCTTATCTTCAAAAATTAATTCTCTATATAATAGAAAATATGCAATAAGACATACTAAAATTTCTTCCTTTTATTTTTACCTCCAAACTTGGGAGTAATTAAGAAAGCTGAATCAGAAGAGTTTACATTCATTATTGCAAATAGAAGAATTTATACTAAAATTAAACAATAGAAACATTTAAGGCTTTTTGATGGCTTAAAAAATCACAATAATACTTAAAACCTGAAAGATGTTATGTATCGTTTACAGTCATGTTTTGGTCTAATCCTCGTAACATATGCCTATTTTACCTATTTTGAAAATGATATTAAATAACCTGTGCAAGGCCTAAAAGTTAATAAGTGCTATAAGAGGGGAGTTAACCAGGGTTGCTTTATTCTCAAACACACAATCACAATAAAAAATATTTAGAATGAAGACTCATGAAAGTATAGAGCATGCAAATATTGACTTTATATATATAGAAACTGAGACACAGGTTATATGCCTTGCTAAAGTCATACGGGTACTACATGAAAAACTAAGACGAGAATAGGAAGCTAGTGCATCCAAGCTTGGTATTTTTTATTGGAAGAGACCACTCTGAGTTAATGCTATAGGTAGCTTAAATAATATATTTGGATTTCCAAAATTCTTCATTGTTCAGAGTAAAAGCAACTCCCCAGATATAGGTAAACATATTCAAACAAGCTAAATTCTTTTTTAAATGGAGGAAAGCATTAAGGTGAGATAAATTTACAGTTGTGTTTCCTGTGTCTCTGAATAGGAACACTACTCATTGTCCTAGGGACAATACATTGCAGTTCTCTCACCAGGAAGAGTGTCCACATTTTTCTTTAGCTCAGATGTTTTCTTTTCCCCTAATCCCTATATTAGAAACTCATTTGGCATTTGTAGGTATTCATAAGGGAATTCTAGTTACTTCCTACACATACCTGTTCTGATATAGCCAAAAGCCATTTGGTGACATTATCAACTCATTAAAGTGAGAGATGTGACAGAAAGAGCACATGCCACATGGACTAAATATAAAAGTGTCAACCACTTAAATGGAAAAAAAATCCATCTGGCTGATTTCTTTTTGAAAAATGAGTTGTGTTAAATCCCTTCTTTAATATATGACAGCCAATTAATCTCAAGATGGGTAGAGGCATACAGTATTCAATTTAATTAAAACCAATATTGATTGAGAGTCTACTATAGGCAACACATGTGTTAGAATCAATAAAGATTATATAGAAGACTAAAGATAGTCACTTCCTTTAAGGGTGTTGTCTTCTAACAAAGGAAAAGGAGTAAAAGGGAGACAGGTAAAATGCATGCCAAAGAAATTCAAGATAAAATAAATTACTTCTGTGCTACAGAATTAAAATCAATCATATTTAATTGAGAAGGAATCAAAAAAAGTTTCAAAAGGTCCTTTAGGTAAACCTTAAAGGAGTCAGTAGAGCATGAGACTCTTAATCTCAGGGTCGTGGGTTCAAGCCCCACATTGGGCACCAGTTGTGGAAAAGTCCTGCTGGGGGTGAGGACAATGGAAACACAAAGACCTGACTCCGGGGATCAGGTTCAGTGACACAGATTAACTTTATTCAGAAAGTAAACTAGCTTATATACACAGGTTCAGCTTATAGGGTGTTACAGCGTGTCCCTCAAAGCCAATGGCTGAAAAGATCAGGGAGCTGCGTGGTTGACGCTAAGTCACTTCCTTAAAGCAGGCGAGTTCCCTTCCTGGGTGTGCTCAGGAGGCTTCTAGGAGCTGCAGTATTCTCACAGCATTGCATCAGCCACAGCTGCTAGGAATGTGCTCTGCTCTCCACCCACAGAATAGACTAAGACTTTTAGCATATTTTCTACTATTATTATGTGCCTAGAACATATTTTGTTTCACACATTGTGAAAACATAAATGTATTACATATAATGTAAAATGTTATAATTACAAAATGAAAACATGCCATAGAGAGGCAAAATTAATAGGAGTTGGAAATCAGGTATCAAAAGTAAGTTGAGGATTATTTCAAAGTTAAATAATCTTTCCACTGAATTAATAAAATGACATTAGATTAATATCATTCTTTTTACAAAATAAGGCAATTTAATATTACCTATTTCACTATTTTTGATGACATGCTTATGAAATAGAAACCATTACCTGTTTTTTTTTTAGTAAAGAACACTACAAATACACATACCCTACTTGGAATATATTTGCAAAATCCTGACAGTGAATATTTAAGAAAGTTGATTTCCTCCAAAATATTTCAAACATTAAGATGTCAATTTGACCAATACTACAGCTCTTATCACATATCTTTATTTACAGCATATCTCTTCATTATCTGCACCAAAGAATTCTGAGAACTGAGATAGTGATTTCAAACCAGATCATACAGGCCCACCCGGATGAAAGATATACCACATAGCTCACTGGATATTTTTTTAAATTGTCCAAACACAGCAAAAATACTTAATTAATGACTCCAGTAAATGAAATCTTCAAAAATAAATTAAACTAAGTCCTTTTCATAAATGTTTTGTCATGATATGTCACAAATGATTGTTCTTTTAAAGCAGATGATGCCTTTTCAGCAACAATTATTGAAGAGTAGAAGTCTATATTTAAACAAATTCTACTACCCACTATCATGTTTCATTTCACAATCTGTTATTAATTTTAAGATTCCCATCTTTTGTGAGTAGAGAACTTTCCTTCTGTGTTTCAGAAAAATTCAAAGACACTGCTGCTAAATCAACCACATTTCAAATTTTCAAGCATTAAGCTATCTCTTCAAAGCAGAAACAGAAATTTCCCATAATTCCTGGCCATTTAAGAGAGATTCCATGGGAGGAGAAGCACCAAAATTAAGATAAGTTACTCAATGGACCATAAAATATATTATACAAATTTACCTTAGGTACCATATATAGTTAGTATAAGAGCTTTCAACAATTGATTAAATTACTTAAACAATTTCCTTAAGTTTTTTGAGAAAAAAATACATTTTATTAATGTTTTGAGGTTGTTTTATTTCATTAAAGTGAGAATTACATTTATATTGGTTATAATTATTTTATACTTAGAATAACCTTAAGGAAAGGTGGGCTTCTATGTTCCTATAATCTATCGTCAGGATTCCAGTTAGCACTGTTTGACTATTCATACAATAATCCTAATTTACTGCCTGTTATTCAGAGCACAGTTAATTCCATAATAACTATACTATAAAAGGAGGGTTACTTTGACCTAATATCACCATTTCTAAGCCACTAACCACAGTTTTGTTCTCCTTGGGAAAATGCAAATGAACACTCTTAGTGTCATGTTAAACTGGAGAAAATCAGAGTCCAAGTATTTTTAATTTTGAAAGAGAGAAGCCTAATTAAATAATTTGTCTGTCTTAACATACTAAAATTGCTTCCAGTAAATATAAAGTGATATTTAGGATGCACTTAGAAAAGTAATTCCTTTTAAATATTATTAAAGTGACGTTAGACTCCGATAGAGAGATAGGTGATATATCCCAATAAACTTGACATTGTAACAGAATTGCTGGACTGAAATGGAGGTTATATACTATATTCCCCTAATATTGCTCCTGACTTTGTGACTACATGACATCAAAAGTGATCACTTTAGAGATAAGATTTAACACAATATGAAACTATTAGATTCTTTGATAAGAGTTTTTCATAAATAAAACAGTGGTCCCACGTAGTGGTACAACTCAATATAGACCATTACTATTTTTTGCTAAGATATGAGTAAATAGTATTAAAAATAGAAATCTATGCAAGCTTCCCTGCCCAGTAAAATCAGCCAGCAACTATAAGTGACTATTGAGGACTTGAAATGTGGCCAGATGAATCCGAATATACTGTAAGTGTAGAATACACTCTAGATTTCTAAAAGCATTAAAACTGTAAAATAGATCTATTTTATACCAAACGTATGCTAAAATGATAATATTTTAGATTAGTAAGATAAATAAAATATGTCATTAGAAATAACATCACTTGTTTGGTTTTTTATGGGAGTACTAGAAAATTTTAAATTCTCTCTCTAGCTCTTATTTGTGACTCACATTTTATTTCTGTTGGACAGTGCTGCTACACAGCAGGATTTCTTAACCTGTGCTAAAACAACACTATTAACATTTTGATCTGGATAATTTTTGTTGTGGGAGGTTGTCCTGTGTGTTGTGGAATGTTTGAAAGTATTCCTGGCCTCAACTTGCTAGATGCCAGGAGTACTGTCCCCCAAGTTGCAACTACCAAAATATCTTCAGACATTGTCAAATACCCTCTGGGGGCAAAATGTTTCCATTTGAGAACCACTGGTGTACAGCATGCAAATATACCACTACAACAAGATGAATGTACAATACTAAATTTGAGAAAGAAAAAACACAGATACCTGAAATTCAAAGACATTTCATTTGCTGCTGATTTGATGTGATTAGCAAGAGAATTTTCAAAATGTTTTCTTTTTCCTTTTTTTTTCTTATTAAGTGAAAGGCAGGGAGGCAGAGAGAGAGGCTCTCTCCCACATGTACCCTGACCGGATCCACCTGGCAAGCTCCTTACAGGGTGATGCTCTGCCTATCTGGGGCTGCTGCTCTGTTGCTTGGCAACCAAGCTATTTCAGCATCTGAGGTGAGGCCATGGAGCCATCCTCAGCACCAAGTACCAACTTGATTATACCATTTGAGCCATAGCTGTGGAAGAGGGAGAGGGAGAGAGAGAGAATGAGAGAGAAAACGGGGAGTCGGAGGGGTGGAGAAGCAGATAGTTTCTTCTTCTGTGCGCCCTGACCAGTAATCGAAGCCAGGACTTCCACACACCGAGCAGTCGCTCTACCGCTGAGAAAACCAGCCAGGGCCCAAAATGTTGTTTTCGTTGGAAACACAATGCCATTGTATTACTTTGGAAGAGTAAATTATATATAGAAATATAACTGAAAATGTGTTCAGAAAACTGTAGATTCAAACATATATGTGCTTAATTTTAAATATTGTCCACAAAAAATGAAATTAAAATTTCAACATGTAATATGTTTTTATAAAGATCTTTTCAAACCACAGTATCATTTTTCATAATGACAAATATATGCTATAAATGACAACATCAGTTTTATAAAGCAATAGCTTTTAAGTTTTACCAATATAAAATGAAAGCTTTTATTTAATTTTATAGTGTTTTACCAGGTAAGGAGAATAATGAAACTGTACATTTTTAATAAAGCTCAAACTACTCGATTTACTAATCATCAATGTAACATGAAAAGCAGCACAAATTCCTAAACATATGACAGATACCTGTTCCATTATTAAATCTCTCAAGTCAATAGTCTGTCATAATTTTTATCACAGTTTTATGTACGCTTTTTCAGATAGTTACTATTTCTTTATTGTGTGGTACCACCCGAATCAATGAGCAACTGAATTAGAGCTTTATATAATATTAATGACTGTGTTAATAATCAATGTTGTTTTCAACTGTGAAAAAAGCAACAGGAGATTTCATGCCTTATTCGTGTTTCATTTGAAGCAAAGGCCATAGCCCATCTTTTTAGCAGGAGAAAAAAATAAATTTGCATAATGAAATATAACCATTTTACATATTCCTCATTTTTTTATTTTAAGTTAACGAAATGTACATTTGAATTTACAGTAACTGTTCCCAAGGCACAATAAGTTAATAATGTCAATATTTTTGCTAAGGCTTCACTGGAAAAAAATTGGGGAAGAGAAGGAAAGAACTGTTCAAATAAAATGGAATAGGTAAGAATACAACTAAGCCTTTTTCTCAGTGAGCGTAAATAGCATGATTTTCACTGGGACAACAAAGGATAGAGTAGGATAATTAACATTAACATTCTTATTCTCAAATACATTCCCTCTGAGGATTTTACAAACCTATTCTATCTCTTTTTTCTACCATTATTGTCTTCTATATCCAAAGAACTATGACTAGCATGTGGTCCGCAGAACTGACCAATCTGCTACATTGGGTAAGCTGCAGGGTAATGCTGAACCTCATAACTCAAGGCTGTAATGAGTATGTGCAAATAAATCAATAAACTATTTCTCTTGTTAAAACTACTACCTTCCATTTCATAAAACATCCATTTCCCATAAATATCATCCAATTTGAAATAAATATTTAACAATTGGGGAGTGAGATTATTTCATTAGTATAGACAGTCGAATCACTATAAATAAAAAACAGACAAAGAAAAGTATAGCTAACTGGTTGTTGTCTCCCTGATTCCATGCTTTCTGCAACCATGCAAGATAACTTATATCATCTGTTCATTCATTGTCCAATGAGACACTTCCAAGGGCACATAGCTTTCTACTTTGGTGAACACGTTTTATGTATGCTGATGGGATATTTTGCATTCATACGTCAACAATTTTGAGAACTGTAATAATTCTGCCAGTACTTTCGCTGCCAAAATAATCTCATTTAGAAGAACACCTTTCTTAACAAACTACTTAAATAACAGACCGAAGATAATATGGCATGCAGGAAGGCAAATATACGAAGTCCCAGGATAGACAATAGTCATTTAAAGCCACTGGTTAGAAACTTCTAAAGCAGTGAGCAACTTCTCATGGGCAGGGTTTCTTCTTCTCATCTGTTCTTTGATTCTTCACATTCCATTATTTCTCCTCCCCCTTCCCTTCTTCTCCTCCTCGTCCTCCTTCTTCTCTCTGCCTTTCCCCAAACTCTCTGTCTACAAGAAAATAAAATCAGTATAATGAGTTGCTGAGCATAACTGGCCCTAGGCAGACTGTAAAGCAGCTGAAGACTGTATGTCCTTTGTACTGACATCTTCAGGTTTACTGTGCTATATGTCCATTGTAGTAATCATTATCTCCTTGATACTGTACCCCAGACTTTATCCTGCATATTACTCGTTCTTGGTGAAACTACTGCTACAGCACCTGCCAGTTGATCAGGACCTCTCTCATTTCTGATATTAACTCACATAAAGATATTATGCAGTCATCCTACCAGTGACACATTCACTTTTAGATGATCTATTAAAGTTAATACATCAAATGAATAAATATCTAAAGCTAGACTAAAACTAGCAATGATGCAGATTGGGACAGAAAAGTTGTGCCAAATTTCTCATTAAGTTCTTTAATATGAACACTCTACACGATGCAAGAAAGTTATCTACTTAGAACTTGATCCCTTACAGTAAAGTAGCTAGTGGAGAGAAAATTCATGTGAGATCATTCTTGTTTATTAACATAAAACATCATCAAGGAGGCAAGAACATTCATGCAAAGGTGTGTTGACCTGAACAGAGGCGCAGAGAAGTGGTATATAAAGACATTTTTTTCAGAAGGGACAGGGAAAGCTCAAGTCTGAAACTGAATTTCCAGGTAAATTATTTGGGGTATATCGGTGAGATGTAAACTCTACTTTTAAAATAAATAAAAGCTGAATGGAATGGTTTATGATCTCTATGCTCCTTACAGGGGATAGATATGTGCTAACACAAAGGTTTAAGGGGGGGAAAAAAAAACAGAGAAAAATCCCAGTAAACACAACCTTTTAGAAAACTGGCTTCTTACTTAATTTCCTTATCTGTATGCAAAGATCTTAACAGACTTTTTCAATTGGATAATATTCTAGATCCTGGTGTCTGAGGAAATATCCAAACAATGTACCACTGAAGATAAAATGTATTTTAAAACTGAAAAAAGAAGCCCCAAGTAACTGATAAGGAATGGCTGAATCTACAGTACACTCTAGAATGAGTGAGAACTGTGTGTCACCGACCAAATAGTTTTATACACACACATACAGCACAGATATTCAGGATAAAATATCTGGGAAATATTTAAATGTATGTGAAATTATTTCCCCACAAAAAGAAACGTGCAGTTAATCATTAAATATTATAGTAATTACAAGTCTTTTCATAAACTTAAATAGTGTATATAAATTCCAGGAGGCTATATATCAGAAAACTTCTTCTGTAAAGGACCAGAGAATAAATATTTTAGAATTTATAGGAAATATGGTTTCTGTTGTATCTGGTCAACTCTGCCATTACACTGTGAAACCTGTCATAGATAATACCAACATAAATAGGTGTGGCTGTGTTCTGATAAAATTTCATTAACAAAAACAGGTGGTGGGTTGGAACTGACTCAAAGATCACAGTTTGCTCATATGTGCCTTAAATTATATCTTCACATAAAATTATTGTTATTGAGTACAGATTTATTTCCTTCAGAACTATGGTTCCAGCAGTCAGGAGGAGTGCTAGAGCAGCATACTTTTTTGTGTGTGTGGCAGAGAGAGAGAGGGGGACACATAGGGAGAGATAGACAGGAAGGGAGAGAGATGAGAAGCGTCAATTCTTCGTTGCGGCTCCTTAGTTGTTCATTGATTGCTTTCTCATATGTGCCTTGACCATGGGCCTTCAGCAGACCAAGTGATCCCTCGCTTGAGCCAGCGACCTTGGGTCCAAGGTGGTGATCTTTGCTCCAAACAGATGAGCCTGCGTTCAAGCTGGCAACCTTGGGGTCTTGAACCTGGGTCCTCCGCATCCCAGTCTGATGCTCTATCCACTGCACCACCGCTTGGTCAGGCTAGAACAGCATTCTTATTTTCCCTCCCAAACAAGTTTCAATAAAGACTTGAGAAATTTTCTCCCCTAATAATCAACAGAAATTATTCTTTTTGTTATTTTCCTTTTTTTCCTTTTAGTCTCTCTTGCAACTTGGCATTGAAAAAACCACTATCTGTTATCATAATCTTTCTAGTAGGTTTAGAGAATTTTCATTCTCTACAGTTATTCAAAATGTGAACAATTAAGGTGGTTCTTTTTTTTTTTTTTTTTTTATTTTTCTGAAGTTGGAAACAGGAAGGCAGTCAGACAGACTCCCACATGTGCCTAACCGGGATCGACCTGGCACGCCCACCAGGGGGCAATGCTCTGCCCATCTGGGGCATCACTCTGTTGCAACCAGAGCCATTCTAGTGCCTGAGGCAGAGGCCACAGAGCCATCCTCAGTGCTCGGGCCAACTTTGCTCCAATGGAGCCTTGGCTGCGGGAGGGGAAGAGGGAGACAGAGAGGAAGGAGAGGGGGAGGGGTGGGGAAGCAGATGGGCGCTTCTCCTGTGTGCCCTGGCCGGGAATCAAACCCGGGACTCCTGCATGCCAGGCCAACGCTCTACCACTGAGCCAACCAGCCAGGGCCAAGGTGGTTCTTAAGAGCTGTTGTATACCTTTATACAAACGCTTGAATGGTCCAACAGGGTTATGTGAATGAGTGTCTGGTTACCCAGGACAAGTTACTTTCTGTGTTAAAGACTCTTCTGCTTGCTGTATTTATAGGAGCGAGGTGCTAATTATAGTGCATTGATGAAGCAGGTAAGTTACAATAAGAAACAAAGGTCTCAAGCTCTACCCCTCCCCTTTTCTCTCTTGGCTGGAATATTACAAATGTGCTCACCACCTCTTCCCCTGCTTCCCCCTCCCAGTTTCCTGTAGTTAAGGCAAACAAAAACTTGTCTCATCCACAGTTGGCAGCCATATTGACCTAAAAGTGACCAACAGGGATATCATGATATCATTATAATAAATTTGCATTGCAGTTTTGGAACCATTTCACACCTTGAGTTGCAATGACATTTCTGGGAGAACCAAAACAGAAATTGTATCTGGAGAGAAAGGAGAAGGATGAGCTACATTAGCAGTCACCCCACCAGGGTCAGAATCTGATGACCACCCTATCACCCTCTTGCCCACATTTAACAAAAACCTTCTAACTAGACCCCACAGAGGTGTTTGTTCTCTGAGTTCATCTGCTCCCACTCCTTTCTTTCTGTTCTTCTTTTTTTAATAGAGAGAGAGAGGGACAGATAGGGACAGACAGACAGGAAAGGAGAGAGATGAGAAGCAACAAGTCTTCATTGGGGCTCCTTAGTTGTTCATTGATTGCTTTCTCATATGTACCTTGACCGGGGGCTACAGCAGACTGAGTGACCCCTTGCTCAAGCCAGTGACCTTGGGCTCAGCCAGCGACCTTGGACTTCAAGCCAGCAACCTTTGGGCACAAGCCAGCAACCATAGGGTCATGTCTATAATCCCACGCTCAAGCCAGCGACCCCGAGCTCAAGCTGGTGAGCCTGTGTTCAAGCCACATGAGCCCATGCAAAAAGCCAGTGACCTCAGGGTTTCAAACCTAGGTCCTCCCAGTCCCAACCAGATGCTCTATCCACTGCACCACCACCTGGTCAGGCTATTCTCACTTCTTGAGTGCATACTTTCACTCCAATAAATCTACTGTGTTTTGCTCAATATTTACGCCTGAATCATTGAATTCTTTCTTGTGTGGTGACCCTTGTCCTCTCTGGGAGTCCCCCTAGCCCAGCATCATTTCCATCCTACCTTTAGAATATAGGAACGCTCCCTTCATGCAGAAGTTATTGGTTCTATATTTCTTGCATCTTGCCAATTAGTTAAATTGAATAATGCTAGTGTTATTGAATATCCCCTTATGTCTGTCCTACAACTGCACTACAATAGTGTTGTTCACTTCTACATCTTTGAGTCAGGTAACCGCTTTAACATTTTCTTCTCCAATACATACCATTAACACAATCTTATTGCACAATATATTTGTACTCAATATTTGCCTGATTTACACATGCATATCACTAATTGGATCATTTATGAAGACTGGCTAATTTCTGTCACAGAACATTCTCCCAGTTACCAAATGAGACCCCACAGGAGCAGCACACATTGAAGCACTTAGGACATTTTATCAATCTCTTCACTTCAAACAGAAGTTAAGAATTTCACAGCCAGAGTCTAATCAAGTGTAATCTGGCTAAACCTCTCATAAAATATCCTTGTGAAAATAATGCTTATTTAATCTTCATCTCAGAATTTTAAAATTTCTAATAGTTGCAGAGTTTAGTAATGAATGTATTATACTAGCACTTTAAAATAAATACAAATTAAAAAAAAAAAGAATATAGTGTGTATTGTGATGCACAGTCAGAAATGTATCACTAAAAGTATACAACCAGTTTATTCTAAGGAACTGCAACATCACTTAAAGTTCTGGAAAAACCATCAAGTGTCTACTGGGTCACTGGTCATATCTCCAGGAGAGGAACCGAACAGCATATGCAGCAATGTGGAATGCACAGTCCTTACTGGTTCTTAGTTTGAGAAGCCATGCTGATATTTTGATATAGCTCATTCTAGTACTAATCATCCAATCCTTTAGGTAGAGCATACATACATTCTGGCTTTACTGAACAGTTAGTTGATATATATCATGCTAATTAGTTATTACAACTATGACCTTAGAAATTTCATGTTTCCAAACTTTGCATAGAACTCTGATACCACCTAATGTTATGCTGTACATAACAGGCCCTTTTTCAGTAACAATTACATCAACCAAACTCAGATAAACATCATCTTACCTTCAGAGTTGGATGGTATCATGAGTTTATCCTGAGGATTGTTGCATTAAGGATTATAGGTTTCTACTCATCAACTAGTTTGCTGCAACTCAAATTCAGGACCTAAAATGGTCACTAAAATTGCTCAGCCATACTTCACTGTAATTTTGTAGAGGAAATTTTGTGTTTTCAGAGTATTTGCAAATTAGAAAGCAACAACAACAATATTTGTGACAAGTAAATTTTTTTAAATAAACTTTGAAAGAATAAAAAATAGTATTATAGCTTCTTAATTAAGAAGCCTCAAACACAGGAGATAGTATCTAAGCATTTTAGGCAACATTAAACTCAGCCAACACATTCTTTGTCCCTGCCTTATATGAACTATCCTCAATTCTCATTCAAGTTTCCAATGTGTCATTTTCTGGCTGTTTATCTCAAAGCAAATAAATATACAGGATTGGAATGTGTACCATTAGTAATTAGCGCAAAAATCTGAACACTGCAAGTTCTAATTATATCAGGGCTTTTAACTAGTTGATGAGATATATATATATATATATACATATATATATATATGTATATATATATTACCTAATTCAAACTCCCTCTTCTACTTTATTATGATAATTGCAAATCACTAAATAAGAGCAGATTAAGATCTATATTACAACTACTCTAAGGAAGGTGCATGTCCCTTTTGCCCTGTGTTTGTAAAATAACCATATAATCCAATGGTTTTCAACCTTTTTACACTTGGGGACCAATGAAAAAATAAAAGAATTCAGGGACCACTAAGGCAGAAGTCACCCTGAGCATAAGTGATCAACTAAGATCATTGGACCTATAATATTTATAGAACATGAGGATGGTGAACTCTTTGTAGACCGTCATGAAATTTCTGGTGGACTGGTCAGCAGACTGGCAGTTGAAAAACACTAATGTGGCCCTGACCGGTTGGCTCAGTGGTAGAACATCAGCCTGGCGTGCAGGAGTCCCGGGTTCGATTCCCGACCAGGGCACACAGGAGAAGCGCCCATCTGCTTCTCCACCCCTCCCCCTCTCCTTCCTCTCTGTCTCTCTCTTCCCCTCCCACAGCGAGGCTCCATTGGAGCAAAGTTTGCCTGGGCGCTGGGGAAGGCTCTGTGGCCTCTGTCTCAGGCGCTAGAATGGCTCTGATTGCGGCAGAGCAACACCCCAAGATGGGCAGAGCATCACCTCCTGGTGGGCATGCCGGGTGGATCCCAGTTGGGCGCATGCAGGAGTCTGTCTGACTGCCTCCCCGTTTCCAACTTCAGAAAAATACAAAGAAAAAAATATATATATATAAAGAAAAACACTAATGTAATCTGTTTGTTGTACAAGTAGTATCACTTAAGGCACTAATATAAACCAAAAATATATACTATAAAATATATATTATAAAAATAGATAATATAGAAATTATATAATATAAAATATAATAATATAAATGTACTGCATTCTTCTCACTGTCCCTTTAGACCAGCTCTATAGAACTAAGTTTTCCCTGCCTAGAATGAAATTTCAGGCATAGTGCATAAACTTCATGATTGCTGTTAGAAAATAAAAAGATAGCAAGTCTCACTTTTGCAAATTAAAATATCCAGTTTTTTGGTAATTATCAAACTGCCACAGTCTTGCCTTGGCTAGTGGCTCAGGAGATAGAGTGTCATCCCATCATATGGATGTCCTGGGTCCAATTCCCAGTCAGAGCACACAAGAGAAGCACCCATCTGCTTCTCTCTCCCATCCTTCTCCCTTTTCTCTCTCTCTTCCCCTCCTGAAGCCAGTGGTTCAATTGGTTCAAGTGTGACCCCAGGTGCTGAGGATAGCTTTGTGGGAGCGGGACAGCCTCAGGCACTTAAAATAGCTCAGTACTCAAGCATCAGCTGAAGAAGGGGTTGCCGGGTAGATCTTAGTCACAGCGCATGCAGGAGTCTGCCCCAGTCTTCCCTCCTCTTACTTTTAAAATAATGCCACACACTTATTCAGTTAAAAGCTGGTTCTCTCACCTAGTCCAATCCTGTGTCTGTTGAGGTATAATCTGGTTCTTTGTGTTTGTCTTCTTTATCCCAACTTCTATTGCTCTTCCTTTTTCTTTTACCCAAATGGGCAGCCTACAGGATCAAAAACAAATTACTTGAATGGCTGAAGTATTTTCTTGATGATTCCCTGTGATTAAGGCAGAATTTTAATGCCAATTATTTCATAGAATGGTTCTTTTGTGTTTGTGAGAATTATTGAGAAATACTCCAACTGGAGGTAACCAAGTTAACTGCTCTTGACTTTGAAAATTTCTCAATGGTTGCTCACCCAGGCAAGCTTCCTCACACAAAGTCTACACTTACTACATTTAAAGCTGCTTCTTAAATTTTTATTATTTTTTCTTTCTATTTTTTATTTTTTTATTTTTTATTTTTTACAGAGACAGAGAGAGAGTCAGAGAGAGGGATAAACAGGAACAAACAGGAATGGAGAGAGATGAGAAGCATCAATCATTAGTTTTTTGTTGCGGCACCTTAGTTGTTCATTGATTGCTTTCTCATATGTGCCTTGACCGTGGGCCTTCAGCAGACAGAGTAACCCCCTGCTCAAGCCAGTGACTTTGGGTCCAATCTGGTGAGCTTTGCTCAAACCAGGTGAGTCCACACTCAAACTGGCGACCTTGGGGTCTCGAACCTGGATCCTTCCGTATCCCAGTCCAACCCTCCATCCACTGCGCCATCGCCTGGTCAGAGTCTTTCTATTTTTGATGGGTGAGAAGTTTGACTTCTGTGGCCTCCCTATTCGGTAATTTTTTTTTTTCCAGATGTAAGTCTGCCACTTGTCCCTCTGTAACCCAAATTCTAGGAGGCATACTTTTAATTTCCCAAATGGTGCAGTTAGCACTGGGCCACATTTACCTCAAGTTTTTTTTTCCTGTTTTCAAATAAATAAATCATTTTAGACACTTTATTGAAAACAGTTCTAAATTTCTCCCTGTAAGTACCCAGCATCCAAAAGGTGGCGTTTATTTTGCATAATATATTACAAATGTTTTGTTACAATATAATTGATATCTTTCTGTAATTTTACCTCCTTTCTCTTTTTTAAATTTTTTATTTATTTTAGTGAGGGGAGAGAGAGAGAAATAGGGGAGAAGCAGGAAGCATCAACTCCCATATGTGCCTTGACCAGGCAAGCCCAGGGTTTTGAACCGGCGACCTCAGCATTCTAGGTCAATGCTTTATCCACTGTGCCACCACAGGTCAGCCTATTTCCTTTCTCTTAATGTTATGTTTTAAGATATTAGTGTTAATAGCACATTTACTATTCAGGGTTTATATAATATTACATTGCTGGCTCATAAAATATGAATATTTATTCATTCATTTTAATCACTAGCTAATACCACATTGAAAAACATAATTTATTGATCTATTTTTCTATGTATAGGTCATATATTTTTATAATCATTCATAATTATAAGAAATGTTGTATTAAGTGATCATGCAAATATCTCCCCAGCTATGTTTCCTAATTTTTCTAAAGTATATTCCTATAAAATGAAGATTTAATCTTAAGGTATGAAATCTTTACCTATTGTAAAATTTGTCAAATTTTTCTTTTAAGTGACTACCATTTTACCTTACCATGCCAGCATATGAGGGTTTTTGTTTTCCCAGTTTCTTATGAAAACTTATCTAACAGACTGTTGAAAAATTTGGCAATCTGATTAATGTATTATTATATTATTTTGCCACTCCTAATTCATTAAGAGTTTTTATGTATGTTTAAAAATGTTGTAGAGTTTTTTTTAATCAAGTTATTTGACTTTATCTTTCTGGTTTACAAGTGCCTTTTGAATATCATCCTTTGTCACTTTTATATGTTGCAAGAAATAGCTCCTGTTATTAGGTTTCTGAGCTGAGAAAGGTTAATTCCCACAGGTCTAGAAAGGGTCTGAATTGTTTTATGGAAACAAGGAAAGTACAATACTTTCACAGCACTGAGCCTGGCCAGGCATCGACTATACTGACTACTGTCTTTGCTTTATAACTGTAAGTCTGAAGAGTTTAGGGCAATATACCAGCAAGTCAGCATCATGTACTAATGAGTGAGATTGGTGATTTGCACCTGGTCTCAATGGGGACAACTGGGATAGGTTATGAAAGAGAGATGCCTACATGACCATCAGGGTACAAGAAATCCTGGCTGAGATTCCATTTTAAGTTCTCCAGGTTTGTAGTTTTATGTGCACATGGGGTAGTTTCTGTAATTATAGAAAAGTGTGTTCCTGGTCTGAGAAAAAGGTATGGATGTCCCAGGTTCAATCCCTAGTCAGGGCACACATGAGTAGTGACCATCTGCTTCTCTCTGTCTCTTGCTTCCCCTTCCCATCCTGCAGCCAGTGGGTAGACTGGTTTGAGTGTTGGCCCCAGGCATTAAGGATATCTGGATCAATTTGAACATTGGCTCCAGACAGGGTTTGCTGGGTGGATCCTGGTCAGGGCACATGTGGGAGTCTGTCTCTCTATCACCTCTCTTTTCACTTAAAAATAAATTAATTAAAAAGGGTAATTTAAAAAAAGAAGGGTGTGTCCTGGTGTGGCCTCTGCAAAGGGAGAACAATAGAAGCTTAATGTTGGTTTCTCCAGAGCCCTGCTGTGTGGGAGCCTTTGGCTGTGATCCATAACCCGACTTTCCTGCCTTTGACTGATTGTAGCCTTTTCATGCACTCAACTATAGATTTCTAAGCCTTGCTATTCACTGTTGGTCCTATTAGTCTTCTCTAGTATTTGAATCCCATTTAATGCCTAACGCTTTATGTCTAATGTCTAATTCTCTTAATATCTAATGTTTGTCATGCATACAATTTATAGTTGAATCATTCAATCCCTTAGTTGGAAAAAATACAGCAAAAGTTATAATTGAAAATATTGTATTACAGGCTACCTGGACTTTGTTATGGGGGCTAAAAATTATTAATACCTTTTCTCCCATTTTTTAAGTGCTTCTTCTGACTGGGCTAATTATCAAATTAACAAGGACAGATTAATAGAAAATAATCAAAGTTTAATACATGTGCATAGGGCCTGACCAGGCAGTGGTGCAGTGGACAGAGCATTGGCCTGAGATGCAGAGGACTCACGTTTGAGGTCCTAAGGTCACCAGCTTGAGCACAGGCTTATTGGGCTTGAGCGTGGGATTGTTGGCTTGAGCATGGGATCATAGACATGAATGACCCCATGGTCATTGGCTTGAAGCCCAAGGTCGCTAGCTTGAGCCCAAGGTCATTGGCTTAAACAAGGGGTCACTGGCTCTGCTGTAGCCCCCCAGGTAAGGCACAAATGAGAAAGCAATCAGAGAACAACTAAGGACCTGCAATGAAGAATTGATGCTTCTCATCTCTTTCCATTCCTGTCTTTCTATCCCTATCTCTCCCTCTCTCTTTCTCTCTCTGTGTCTATTGCAAAAAAAATTCATGTGCATGAGGAAAACACATAAAGCATGACAATTCTGAAGACAGTGAGGCAGCACTGGGTATATAAGACCTGTTTGGAAAAAGAGGAAAAGAGTTTAGAGGAACAGGATCTTCGATTTCAGAAGTGAGAATGGTCAATTTTCAGGTAGTTAAGAAAAGCAGAAAATCCATGGCAGGAAAGTTTTTCCAAGGCAACTCAGAATCAGTGGGACACGAGGATACTAGCTTTCAGGCTTGGAGTCTCTCTAGTTAATGCTAGGGTGAAGATTCTGAAGGTGATTTAGCCAAGGCTCCCTTCCCAGAACAAGCTGCTCTGTCTGAATCTCTGGGGCAGGAAACAGGAAAGAGTCGAAGTTCCTTCTCTGACACCATTTCTTAATAAACAGTTTAAAATCAACACCCCCAAAAAAGGCAGCTTCAGGTGGCAATTCCCTGTAGTGTCCATCACTCATGTTGAGGAGCAGCAATAAGACAAGCGACCTCAATTCTTGTTAGGTCTAAGAGGAGTTGTCATTATTCAGTTCAGCTAATTTTTTTTGAAAGGACGGAAGTGACAGTTTAAGCTCTCTATATGCTGAACTGGAAACTGAATGTGACCAAGAAAAATCCACTTTCAAGCTTACTTAGTTTCATGCCCAGAATTAATTTCCTTTTGTCTGTAGGGTTTAGAGTTGGATTTTCTCCTGGTGGTTGCTTAGAGATTAGCCTCCATACCTAAACACAGCCTGCAATTTCATGCCGCATAGCCCTCTCCATGAACCATTCAAAACATGGCAGATTTCTTCTTCAAGACAAGCAGGAGAGCAAAATGGTGTCTTGTACAATGTTTGTTATCAGAAAAGTGTTCTCTCGTTTTGACATGTATGCAATGTAATCACCAGAAAGTAACGATCATGTGGGCCCAATACAATTCTGTCTACCCTCTAGGTCCCATTGTTTCAGATCCCTACCTTATGAAAATACACGTCACCTTTCCAAGATCCTCATAAGGCAGATTTAATTATGGTATCACCTCAAAATTCCAATCTCATCATTTAAATGAGCTCCATCTGCACGTGGTGATGGGACTCTGGAGGTGTATTTGTGAAAAGTATCAACTGGGCCCATTGCACCTTTATGTGTGGATCTATGAAACAAAAAACAACTCATCTGTCCCAACACAATCAATGTACAATGGAGGGACAGGTATACATTAACAGCTATAGGCAGGATGACAGGTAGAAAAGAGTCACTAGATGATAGCAGTTCTGAAATCTGAATTGAGCAGAGGTTGTCAATTTCTTGATTCAATTCAAAGCCTAGGAGTAATTCTCCTGGCTGTCAACTTCATCCAGCTGGTTCCTGCCTCCAGCCTTGATGTTATCCTTACTTTTTAAATGAAAAGTAGCTTGTGTTTACAGTCCAGAATATAAAAGAATTACTTTGGAAAATGTCATCAAATGCTATGGGAATGTCGCCTTCATATCTACTTTGCCTCTTCCGATAGACACACTCTCCTTCCTTTTTAGAAGTTCAAGAATCACTGCTAAGAGTGATTTCACATTTCAGGCTTTGGTCTACAACTCTGATACACATCATTTAAGATGCTGGTGCCAGGTCACCACTCCCAAAGCCTTTGTTCACCATCAACAGGGCTAAACTTTACCTTCAGTACTGAAGAACTGTAGATTCCGAATTTCTAAATAGATTTGTCTCAGGGCATTTACACTTAATTGGTCTTTCTTACATTCCTACCTTCTATGTCCTTTTAAGTGGTCACTCAGGGCTACCATGATACCCACCAACTTCCAACTGCTCCTTTGTTAGAAATCCTAGTATCTCCAGAAGTAGCACGGTGAATGAGCCAATAAACAGAATATCTGACTGATTAAAATTAAATTCTATCACATTCTTAAATAAAGTAAATAAAGCTAAGTCTCTGTGTAAGTTTAAATTTTTTTCAGAGCAACAAACTAAGTTTAGGAAATCCAAGGGTTGAGCACCTTTCATTTGTTTTAGCTCTGTCTTCTTGAGCACAGCAATTTTACTGCTGAGTTATTTCACATTTTCAAATAAAGAGTTACTCAATTGCCACATTATCCTGTTGGAAATCATGAGATAAAATGAAAAGTTTCCCAATTTGCTTTACAAAAGAGCATAGCTCCCATTCTGAAATCTGATAACATAGCAATAAATATATAATCAAAGTAATGATTAATAAACTTATATTCTGAATCTATTAAAATTTTCTGGTAAATTTTCCATTTAAATTTTCTATTAAAAACATAACATTTAGAGCCTGACTAGGCAGTGGCGCAGTGGATAGAGCGTCAGACTGGGATGTGGAAGGACCCAGGTTCGAGACCTCGGGGTTGCCAACTTGAGCGCAGGCTCATCTGGCTTGAGCAAAAAGCTCACTAGCTTGGATCCAAGGTCACTGGCTCGAGCAAGGGGTTATTCAGTTTGCTAAAGGCCCACGGCCATGGCACATATGAGAAAGCAATCAATGAACAACTAAGGTGTCACAACGAGAAACTG
The DNA here is from genome assembly GCF_036850765.1 of Saccopteryx bilineata. Lineage (NCBI taxonomy): Eukaryota > Metazoa > Chordata > Mammalia > Chiroptera > Emballonuridae > Saccopteryx > Saccopteryx bilineata. The sequence goes on along the minus strand of NC_089502.1, from coordinate 125,346,751 downwards.
ATGCTTGATGCTTCTTATCTCTCTCCTTTCCTGTCTGTCTGTCCCTATCTATCCTTCTATCTGACTCTCCCTCTGTCCCTGTAAAAAAAAATTAAAAAACAAACAAACAAAAAAAAACATAACATTTAGGCCCTGGCCGGTTGGCTCAGTGGTAGAGCGTCAGCCTGGCGTGCAGAAGTCCCAGGTTCGATTCCCGGCCAGGGCACACAGGAGAGACGCCCATCTGCTTCTCCACCCCCCCTCCTTCCTCTCTGTCTCTCTATTCCCCTCCCGCAGCCAAGGCTCCATTGGAGCAAAGATGGCCCGGGCGCTGGGGATGGCTCCTTGGCCTCTGCCCCAGGCGCTAGAATGGCTCTGGTCGCGGCAGAGCGACGCCCCGGAGGGGCAGAGCATCACCCCCTGGTGGTGGGCATAGCGTCGCCCCCTGGTGGGCGTGCTGGGTGGATCCCGGTCGGGCGCATGCGGGAGTCTGTCTGACTGTCTCTCCCCGTTTCCAGCTTCAGAAAAATACAAAAAAAACCCAAAAACATAACATTTAGAGAAGGGAGAGAGGGAGGTGGTGATGGAGGGGAAGGAGGGAGGGAGGGGAAGGAAGGGAGGGAGGGAGGGAGGGAGGGAGGGAGGGAGGGAGGGAGGGAGGGAGGGAGACCATTAGAAACTTTCTAAATGGTGATGGAACACTTTGGTATCCTGATTGTAGAAATGGTTACATGAATCAAAAATGCTAAAACAAATTACAGAACTATTTATCAGTCCTGTCAAAATAGGTGCATGTTGAAATTTTGCAATAAAATTAAATTGCAGTTTAGTTCATAATATTGGGCCAATGTCATTTTCTGAGTTTTGAGAAATGTACGGTTCCATGTAGACTGATATCTTAGTTGAAGCTGGAAAAGGTACATGAGAGTTCTGCAGTATTTTTACAATTCTACATGAGTCTGAATTTATTTTATACAGTTTAAAATGACTAGAAAGGCTATATAACTCATGGTGCAATTGCTCGTGTCCACCAATGTACAGTTTTTCTCTTGCAGTATACCATTTCTGAGGCCCACTGCAGCTGACTGGGCCACTGGATTAGAATATGCTGAAGATAAAAGGCAGTGATTTAAGATAAAAATTCATAGTGATACAAATATAGTGGGACATGATGAAATTGCTATGTAAACACGGAAGGAGAGGCAAAGAATAGTCTCTAGGTCCATCAAGGCACCTTCGGTTGCTCCACTACTGCCCACCATGAAAGCTGGGATGCCCACTAGTGGGCAGGAGGGACCAGGTTGACCAGCACTGCAAAAGTGGGCGGTATTTATAAAAAGGTTCATCATCAGGGCTCTGGATTATGCATGATAGAAAAGGTCAAAGTAAAGGGCAGAGAGTAATAAAACTCTGCTAAATGGTTTTCAAAAAATAAAAATGATAATACAGGGACATAAACATACTGCTTGCATGCTTCGTGTTTCAGGTGTCTTACTCTTTGGCATTTGACAACAAGCTTCTTAGTCACGCAAGATACCTATATGTTCAACAGTAATATCTCAAACAGTGAAACGTAATTTGTGTTTGATTACAAATTATGTGAAAATTGTGGAAATGGCTAGTAAAAAATATTTTAAGTTTTCACATTTTTAAAGTCACAAGGCTTACCATAGTGAAGATTGAGCTTTAGGTCACATGACATTTTTGTGGGATGCAAATTCCCCACCTGTATAATAAGGAAAACGAGGAAACTTCAGATGCTGAAAACTTTTATGAAACTGTAGGGTGGGAAAAGGACTCACCTATCAAAATAGACATCATAAGTGCTCTCCCAAAAGGTAGAAGAATGGGTCCAACTCAGTAGGACCCAGGAAGAAGAAAAGAAAAAACAGATATTAGGAGAGGATAGACTCTTAAAAAGTTCTGCGGAGCAGGAGAAATGTAACACATGGAGAGAGACTAGCTGGAAAGGTACAAAGTCCCTGCATCCCTCTGAGCCACTGAAACCACTGGAATACCCGTGAAACATTCTGCTGTACTAAATGTAAGCAAGAGGTGAGAACAGGGAGAATAAATTACAACATTACCACATTTAAGGAGCTAAGAGAGAGACTCTTGAGGTTCATTTCTCCCACGTGTCTCTCTTATTGCGTAATCTGCTCTTGCAGGTGACCTTGGGCTCTGGTGTGCTCTTTTTCTGCACTCCTCAGGTCTCGCGTGATGTTCTCTGTTCCAGACTGTTGGTCTCTTGTTGCTACTTCTTTTTGTTCTCGCATACCTCTCGCATGATCTTCTGTCGTGTGTGTTCTGTTTCATGTGATCTCTTCTGTTTTTCTGTGTTCTGCTCAACTCATGTGATTTTATCAGTCTTGCATGATCTAATTTTGCATTTTCATGCGTTCTCCGACTCTCGTATGATTTCTTCTGTTTTCGGGTTCTGCCACTCTTGTGTGATCTTTTGTGTCATATGGTCCTCTCTTCTGTTCTTGTGTTCCACTCCTCTTCCGTGACCTCTTCAGTCTCGCATGCTTGTCTCTTCTTGCGTTATCTCTGTTCTGGCATAGTTGTCTCCTGTCACCTATGGTTTTGTGTAATCTCCTCTTGAGTGTCCTGTCTTCTCGCGTGATTTATTGTTCTTGCGGGCTCATCTCTTCTCATGTGACCTCTTCTCGCGTGGTACTCTCCTCTCACGTGATATCATCTGTTCTCACATGCTCCTCTAATCTCACGTTATCTCTTTGGTCTCGTGTGTTTGTCTCTTCTCGTGTGATCTCTTCTGCTCTCATGTGATCTCTTCTGTTCTCATGTGATTTCTTTTGCTCCCACGTGATCTCTTCTCCTTGCATGCCCCATCTTCTCGTGGGACCTCTTATTCTCGCGGACTCCTGTCTTCTCGTGTGAACTCTTCTATTCTCGCGTGGTTCTCTCCTCTCACGTGATATCCTCTGTTCTCGCATGCTGTCCTAGTCTCGCGTGATCTCTTTGGTCTCGTGTGTGTGTCTCTTCTCGTGTGATCTCTTCTTCTCTCGTGTGATCTCTTGTTCTCATGTGATTTCTTTTGCTCCCACGTGACCTCTTCTCCTTGCATGCCCCGTCTTCTCGTGGGATCTCTTATTCTCGCGGGCTCCTGTCTTCTCGTGTGAACTCTTATATTCTCGCGTGGTTCTCTCTTCTCACGTGATATCCTCTGTTCTCGCATGCTGTTCTAGTCTCGTGTGATCACTTCAGTCTCGCATATTTGTCTATTCTCGTGTGTTCTCTTCTCTTCTTGCATGCCCTCTTCTCACATGATCTCTTGTTCTCGGCAGTTCTTCCCTTCTCGTGTGATCTGATTTATTCTCGTGTGATCTGATTTATTCTCGTGTAGTTCTCTCTTGCATGATAGCGTCTGTTCTCACATGCTCTTCTTGTCTCGCTGATCTCTTTGGTCTCATGTGTATGTCTCTTCTCACCTTATCTCTGTTGTTGTGTGCTCCTCTCTTCTCTCATGCTTTTTTGTCCTCTTGCGTTCCTCTCCTCTCACATGATTTCTTCTGTTTTGAGTGTTGCTCTCCTTTCGTGCAATCTTCTATCTGTTCTCGCCTTATATCTTTTCTATCTTCTCTCTTCTCATGTGATCTCCTCTCCTGTGCTCTGGTCTCACATGATTTGCCCTTTCACTCACCTTTTCTCACGTGATATCACCTATTCTAATGTTATCTTTTCCTGCTTGCTCTTTTATTCTCGTGTGAGCTCTTCTCGGATGCACTCTTCTGACATGCTCTCTTTTTGTGTGCTCTCACTCTCATGTGCTCTCCTGTAGTAGAACTTTTGATCTAGCTTTATTGTGCTCTGATGCCATGCTTTCTTTCTGTCTTGCTTTAACTTTGTACACTCGCTCTCACACTAGCCTTCTATCTGAAGCTCTAGCACTTTTACTTCATTTAGTAGAAAAAGACAATGTCATTGGTTTTCATTTTATGGATTTTGCAAACAAGTGACATTTTTATCTTTTTTATCCTTTGGAGGTTAGCAAGTGTACAAACAAATTTAGGACCAAAACAAATAGGGCTACACAACAAACATTTTGCATCCTTTTTGAGTTCTAATTGACATTTCTAATTTCATTTTTAAAATCTTGTTTCAATCATTTGCATTTTAAATTTCTTTATTATTTTCATGTAAAGTCTCAATGTAGAATTCTTAAATTGCTTTTGAGACTAATGGAACACAACTATATTAATGAATAAATCAAGAAGTATTATAAAGGGAAGAGAAAAGGTATAAGAAATAGCAAAAGATAGCTTTGGGGTGGAAAAATTATGATCTCTTCTGTGTTCGCCATATGAATATAGCTATTTCCTATGTTACGGTAATATTTCCTAGAAAAAAAGTAAACTTAGGATACTGCAGAGGTTCAAATATCAGTGACTTCTGTAATGTTAATTGTTTCAAGTAGTAGAGTGTCCACTATCCAAGTTTCCTTAATAAATAATTTGCTTGGACAGAATACAGATGGCAAACAAATGTTCACAGTGGGAAATTGTCTCAACATAATATTCTGTTTTAAAATAAATATTTCCACACAATGTTTTATTTGCAGCATATAATTATAATGCTTAAGATACTTCTACATGTGGGAAATAAAATGAAAAAAAAAGAGCGGATTATCTAGAAATATTTAAAAATTAAAATTACTTTTTTCAGTTATCAGACAATAATATATATATTATATATGTTTATAAAAATAAAGCAATTTTTTGAAATATGCAAACCTTTCAGCTATAACTAAAGAGACTGCTTATTTAGGAGTACATAGATATAGCATGTCACCACATAGAAAATACATATTACAAAATCACACCTAATGATAGAATTACTTTTTTTTTTAATTAAAGGGAACCAGTCTTGCATTCTGAAGCTGCTTTTTGGTGATGTTGATTTTAGTGGTTAAGAAAGAAGGCTTAAAACTTTTGACCCTTCTCCCTTTGCTGACCAAGAGATTCAGAGAAAAACCTGCTTCAGAAAGGAGCGTTTAGGATGTCCCCTTAGCATACTTTGTATTTAGTATGGTAAACAAGAGATTTTCGGGCAGGTGTCTTTTAGCTAGATACTCCCTGTGCCCCATTGTTTCTGAGTTTCCTAGCAAGGATTTCCCTGCCAGGTATGTTTTACTCTTCCTCAACTACCTGCAAATCATTCCTCCTCACTTCTGAAATCTAATACTCCCTTTTCTCCTTTGTCTAAAAATGTCTTACATGCCCAATGTTGCCTGTCAAGAATTTTCATGCTTGTGTGAATTCCCCATGCACATGTATGAAAATTTTATTTTTCTCCTGTTAATCTGTCTGTTAATTTAGTGATTAGCTCAACTACAGAATTTAGAAGGTGGAAAGAAAAGTATAAGCCCCCCCTCAACAAAATGCTAATAATAAGACTCAAGTTCAAGAGTTCACAATCATTCAATTATTTAACCCAAACATTTGATATCCAGTTATTCTGAGTGTTGGCATTGGTTTTCATTTTATGGGTGTTGTGAACAAGTAACACCCATATGTCAGACAGTGAGCCAAAGACTGAAAATTATGGAATAAATCAGATATAAAACATGACTCAAAGACTTTATAAACTTATCTAAGAGTAAAATAAATATACTGCTCACAAAAATTAGGGGATATTTTGCAACTTCACACTCATTTTGAAATATCCACTAATTTTTGTGAGCAGTGTATATGCCCGGAGGAAATAAAGACAGATACCTATAATAATTCAGTTAAGGGAGAGCTGGTTTATCTGAGGGATATTAAGAAATGCTTCATGAAATAATTGACAACTTCAGCTGAAACTTAATAATGAATCTCATTAATAAATGTGCAGAGGATCTGAAAGACATTTTCCCAAAAGAAGACATACAAATAGCCAACAGATTATATACCATGTATCCGTAAAGTCATGGTGCACTTTTGACTGGTCACAGGAAAGCAATAAAAGACGATAGAAATGTGAAATCTGCACCAAATAAAAGGAAAACTCTCCCAGTTTCATATTTATTCAGTGCAGTTCGATGTGGGCTACATTTGTTGCCCATCTGTAGCAAATGCGCATCGTGTGGGTCTATCTGCCAGTCTGATAGCGTGCAACAGCCGCAATTTGTACCCTGTAAAATAGAGACGTTTCTTTAACACCTTATGCTTAGGTGTAATTGTTGAGCACACGCACACACAGATTTTTTAGGGCTCCTTAGGTAGCTATCCTATATAGCCTCTACAGACTCATCACTGACTGATGGCCTACCAGAACGGGGTTTCTCCACCAAACTGCCAGTTTCCTTCAACTGCTTATCCCACCGATTAATGTTATTCCTATGTGGTGGTGCTTCATTATAAATGCGCCGATATTCATGTTGCACTTTGGTCAGGGATTCAAATTTAGTGAGCCACAGAACACACTGAACTTTCCTCTGTACCATCCACATCTCGACTGGCATGGCCGTGGGCTGCTCCGCTGTACACACGGTATTACATCATCATCTGCACATGCGCACATGCTGCCACATCATCCTACAGAAACTGAGAGGGTTTTCCTTTTATTTGGTGTAGATTTCACATTTCTATCATCTTTTGTTGCTTTCCTGTGACCGGTCCAAAGTGCACCATGACTTTACAGACACACTGTGTGTGTGTGTTTGTGTGTGTGTGTGTGTGTATGATCAACATCACTAGCCATGAAAGAAATCAAAACTACAAGGAGATATCACCTCACACCAGTTAGAATGACTACTGTAAAAAATACAAGTAATAACAAATGTTGGGAGGATGCAGAGTAAATAAAACACTTGTGCACACTTCATTAGTAGGAATGTAAGTTAGTGCAGTCGTTATGGAGAACACAATGGAAGTTCCTCAAAAAAATAATAAACTACCATATAATCTAGCAATTCCACTTCTTAGTACTTATCTAAAGAAAACTAAAACATTAACTCGAAAATATATATGCACCCCCATTTTCATTACAGCATTATTTAAAATAGCCAAGATATAGAAACAACTGAAGCACTCATCTCTGAATCAATAAGGAAATAGTAATATATATATATAATTTATGTGTATACATAAATCTATATTTAATCTAGCCATAAAAATTAATGAAATCTTGTCATTTGCACAACATGAATGGACCTGGAGAGCATTATAGATGTGTGTGTGTGTGTGTGTGTGTGTGTGTGTGTGTGTATTTTAAACTAGCCAGGAGAAGGGAAATAGCAAAATTTATTATGGGAAGTTCCCTAGAGAGGAAAATAATGGAGATAATGAGACAAATAATTTTAAGGCATCCTGGGGTTTCTGAAATATACAGACTCTCATCCTCTGAAAAGGCAGATGGAGAAATGGCTTGCTCTTGACAATTACTAGATTCTGCTTACCATGGTATTAAAATGGATCAGGGAAATGTTATTTAAGATATGGCATTATTTAAAATACAGTTAATAGCTTAATGTGTTTTAATATGTACTTAATAATATAAAACAAAATCCTCTTAAGTTGATGTCATATTTATAAGGTAGTTAATGGATGGAGACATGATTTCCTTCTATAACATCATGTCATAATATTGATGTGTGAACAATTGTGAAAAAATTGTCACCTAAGTTCTTCCAGTCACTCTATCTTGTTTTCCTTACCATCCATTTGAATATTTTTGTGCATGCTTTTAGTCTAGTGAAGTAATAGGTAAAAGAATAAAATTTATACTCACAATTCATAGGTACTTTGTCTCACTGGAAGAAAAGTCAGAAAAATTCTTTTTTTCCATCATTCTTTAGAAAGAACATCCAAAGATACTATTTAGCATTTAAAAGGTGCCCCTGCATTTCTAAAGTTTTCTGAAATTACATAATATATATTATAAATGTGCTATTCATCAAATTGTTTAGTCTCCTATAAAATGGCATGGACTTCCCTGATAATTCCATATGAAATATCTCTACAGTGCATTTGACCTTGGTATATTAGATTGAAAATAGGCTAATAGACTTGCATGGCCTATGAATGAACACTTAAAACAATGAGAAAAATTATAATTTCTCTTGGTTAATGAGTCACTTACATGTTTAGCATTTTGAGACATTTTAGAAGAAAATTAAATAAATTTGATTAAAATGTTCTTTATGTAGTGGTTTATAGTTATTCCAATAAAAAGCACATTTAATTAAATTTTAACTTGAAATATCAGTCTAGTGACATAGAAGAGCAATTTTTTAAAGAAATGGTTATATTTTATATGACCATTTCTTTAATTTTATTGAAAACTTAAATCTATAGACATATTATTTAGTATTCTTTAAATGCTTCTTTTAGTTAAATCATGATTCATATTAAATTTTTTTAATTTAAAAGCTTTTTTTATTTATAGAATTTTATAGAGAGGATGGAGAGAGAGAAGGAAAGAGAAACAATGATTTATTGGTTTACTTACTTATGCATTAATTGGTTGACTTTATGTATCCTGACTGGGGATCTAACCCACAACCCTGGTGTATCAGGATGATGCTCTAACTAACTGAGCTACATGACCAGAGGAGGTTTTATTTTTAATTTATGAAAAACTAAATCATTTCAAAAGTGTTATTTTTGCATTAATTAAATAATACATGCATAATTTTAAGATTAATATTTTCAAGATTAAAATTTGATAAATATATACTGCAAAATACAGAAAGAAAACTAAAATTATAGGGGTTATCTGGTTATGATAGACTTTATTTTTTCCTCATATGCTCTAACTGCTCCAAATACTCTTTATTAATCATGTAGCACTTTTAAAATGAGGGGAAAAAAGTTGGTCAAAGTACAGTTTCAGTTATGTTGGACGAATAAGTTGTAAAATCTGTATTTTCTGGGTTTTTCTCACTCTTATTGTTAAAGATGTCTGCTGCTCTCAAATGGTGGTGCTCTTACATGATATAGCTAATTGCCTTTCATGCTTGGGAAGGGGCTTAGTTATGCTAATGTGTGCTGGAGGAAGGGGTTGTCCCAGGGAAAAATTTTAAAAGGAGCAGCTAGGAGGCCATTTTGAGGAGACCACATTGTTCCAGGACCAAGAGGCCATGTGCAGGAGAAGAGACAGCCAAGACGGTAGAGTGCTGAAGAAGCCAGTTTGTGCAGAGTTTGTGCAGGGAGAAGGAGATGAGGAACGGAGGTGAATAAGGCTGGTGGGGCCTTTGATTCTAGGAAAACCAGAAAGATTCTCCTGGTTGTGAAACCGGAGGAACATGTGAGTAGGTTTTGGCGCCCCATGTGTTTGTTTTTAACTCATTGACTGTACGAGTCTAGAATAAAGGAAAATAGTCCACCAGTTTTTGTCTCCACTGTTTCTTTACAATCTATCCGAAATAAGTGCATACCTAAACCTGCACGGGCCAGGCAGCTGTGATGGTGGCCATGGCTACTGGCCTTACAAGTTATAAGATGAATAAATTCTAAGGACTTAATCTGCAGCATAGTGATTGTAGTTAAAAATACTGCAATATATAGTCGGAATTTGTGGAGAGAATAGATGTTAAATGTTTGTCACTGTACATGTAAAAAAAAAAAACAATAACTTACCAAAAAAAAAAAAAAAAGGAAATGACAGCCATGAAGGGAGTTTGAGAAGTGTGAGGGCTAAAAAAATATTAGTACTTTTCTTCCCACCTTCTAAATTCTAGCTGGCCTAATCATCAAATTAACAAAGACAGAATAACAGGAGAAAAAAAAAGTCAGTTTTAATACATGTGCCTGGGGAATTCACAGAGGCATGAAAATTCCTAAGACAGGCCACATTGAGTATAAAAGACATTTTATACAAAGGAGAAAGAGGGGAACTGAGTATTAGATTTCAGAAGTGAGAATGAGCAATTTATAAGTAGCTGAGGAAGGGCAGACACACATGACAGGAAAATCCTTGCAAATTGACTCAGAAACAATGGGACACAGGGTATCTGGCTAACAGGCCCCTGCCTGAAGCCCTCTTGTTTACCATACTTAATTCACATTAGGCTGAAGGGACATGCTAAACTCTCCTTCGTGAAGCAGGTTTCTCTGTCTGAATCCTTGGGCAGGAAAGGAGAGAACATCAAAAGTTCTTTCTGAGTCCTGTTTCTTAAACAGCTTAAATCAATATCCCCAAAAGGCAGCATCAGGGGGGCAAAACGTTGGTTACTTCAGTAGAAAAGACCCTGAAACATTACTTTCTTAAAGTTCAGGGGGGAGAGGGTATCATTTAACATGTACATGTTTGAGCTATTGGGTTTCATCTTTTTCTGTTTTCAAAAAAAAGTATCTGATTACAAAAGCTATACTTTTAATAATAACACTATTATTTATTATTTATGACAAATCAAGTACTAAATTAACACCTTAAAAACAATATTGTATTTAATGATCTTAAATATCCCTATAAGTTCATTATTCTTATATTTATTGTGCATATATGGAGCCTGCTAACCAAACTTATCCAAAGAAACACAATCAGCACGTAAATAGATCCAGCCCTTTAATCCAGGTTTGTCTAATTCAAGTCCTTAGTTCTGAACTGCTATATTACACAGTTTCTTTAGACAAAACAAACTACTTCGAGTCTTGTATTATGCATCAGACAGTCCTTGTACCTTTGGAGATCTAGCAATAACAAAAGTTGCTCAAATTGCAGTGAGACTATGCAGAAAAAAATATCATGAGTAAAAGATAAGTAAAGCATATTTTATATGTTGGTAAGTATATGGAGTAAAATACAGCAAGGGAGATGGACAGAAATTTTTGAGGAGATAAAGATTCCAATATGAATGCGTTGATCAAAGGTAAATCTAACTGAGAAGTTCTCATTTGACTTAAAACCTGACAGAAGAGATGGAGAAAATCACATGGATATCTTTAGAAGAGCAGTCCAGGCAAGGTCAAAGGATGGGAAGGTTGTGATTCAGGGTGTGTGGCCATTAAAGACATACTTGATTTACTTCACCTTTTAGCTTAAGGTATGAGCTTTCAGCTCCATCAGTATTGATGTATTGGGTCAGATAATTCTTTTCTGTGGGTTCTGTCCTGTGTGTTATAGGATGTTTACCAGCATCTTGGATTCCACCTATTTGAGAAGACAGCTATTTGAGACCATTGAAAACGTCTTTATCCACTGCCAAATGTCTCTTGGGGAGCAAAATTGCTCCAGTTGAGAGCCATTGACTAGGAGTTGACATAATAACAATGGCCAAATATATTTTTGTTTAATTGCACATCCATCATCCTGTTGACCTGTAAAATGAAGAATAAATTCTTATAGAGCCTTTTGCCTCACTACATATGCAGTTTGGACTGAGGTCAAGTGGGAAGAACTTCATGACCGATGGTTTTCTGACCCAAAGATGGTACCTATTTTTCTATCCATTCATTCCAACTGTGTTGCACAACATATGTTTTCTTTATCTGTGACAAGGCTATTACAGTCTGTTAGGCTGAACCTCTCTAAAGTATATTCATTCAGCAATAGGTGCTTTGGTAAGTCACAGAAGCAGTGGCAGATAAAGATTCTGAGCAGAGCGAGAACTCTTCACTCCACCATACAATTTTGGCACCTCTGAATACCTTGGAAAGCTCAGAGGTAAGATCTGGACTGACAAACTGAATACTTAAAGCAGCAGTACCATTCACAGAGATGATTTCTTAAATTTTATATGATAGATCTCTATAAAGCCAACAGTCCAAGAGACATATTGATCTTGACAGAGAACACAGAGTACTGTCCCCTGGATAACAATGATCACAAAGAAAATATAGGATATATATTCCATCACATACACAAACAGTTTCCATTAAAATCCAGATTCATTTTAAATATAGAGAAAAAGTTACATAATTTCAATTTTCTTATGTTAAGCATACCCATTTAAAAATTATTTCGGTACACTCTTTTTTTTTATTTTTTATTCTTCTGTATCTCCAAACCTGGATCCAAGCCTTTCTTTTCTTACCATCAATTCTAAGGTATTTAATCTTTAAATTTTTCCTTAAAAATATATTGAAAAATATATATTATTTTATAAGCAGGCATTTTGAATTTATGTAAATATTTTTTACTGAGCCTTATTTTAAGGATTTGTCTGCATTGCTACATGCATTTCTCATCAGATGTTCCTAACTACTGCATAATGGTTAATCATCTCTAATAGTTTTTCTTACTATACACTTTTAGTGAGGCACACATCAGTTAACTTCAAACATTCTACAAATAATGAGGCAAAGTACAATATCCTCATGTCTCCCCATGGACCTGCATAAGAATTTTCCTGGGAGCCTGAGTAGGTGGTGGCACAGTGGATGGAGCGTTGAATTTGGACACGAAGAACCCAGATTTAAAATCTCGAGGTCACCAGCTTGAGCGCTGGCTATCTGGTTTGAGCAAGGCTCACCAGCTTGAGCCCAAGGTTGCTGGTTTGGGCAAGGGGTCACTCGGTCTGCTGTACCCCCTCCCCCCCGGTCAAGGCACATATGAGAAAGCAATCAATGAACAACGAAGGTGCTTCAACAAAGAAATGATGCTTCTCATCTCTCTCCCTTCCTGTCTGTCTGTCTCTATCTGTCCCTCTTTCTGTCTCTGTCACACACACACACACACACACACACAAAATAATTTTTATGAGAAACACACATGGTAGATTGGCTGAATCATCGGTCATAGTTATTTGACAATGCAGTGCCTGGCTGCACTTCAGAATGACTGTACCAGTAAGACAAAATACCTCCATGCCCCACCATAACCTGACATTTTCCAGCTTTCTAAATGTTTCCCAGCTATTGCAAAGTACTATCAAAGCCATTGTTGTTTTAATTGGCATTTCTGTGATTCACAGTGCCTTTCAATAGCTCTACTGATGCTATTTTTTATTCTTTGGACTTCCTGTTCTCTAAATTGCTTACTTATGTATTAGAGATTATGTCTTTTTCTCAAATTGTCATAGTTTCTTATATAATTTTGATACAATTTACTTGTCTGTTGTAGATGTTGTAAACATTATGTGTGCAATCATTCCTCAAAAACTGTGCCCACAGTGATTGTCACTGAACAGAAATCTTTACCTGTGACAGAATACAAATTATCAAAAATACTGTTTTCTGTGTTTTTCATTCAGTAAATATGCAATAATTATCTATTAAGTGTTAAACTCTAGGTAAGAGGTTTTTAGCCCCACTTGCCCAAGGGTTATTAGTTGAGGAGACAGAACCATAATTATAATTAAAGGCAAGATTAAGTGAAAGAAATATGAAAACACTAAATGGGATATAGGAATTGGAAAAAACATGTATTAATAAAGATAGGCTTTGCTGGAGTTACGAGTCTAGGGAAAACAAGTCTTCACTCTTTTGTGAGAAATAGAATCAGCCTTTTAAGCCCTCTTAGCTGTACTCTTGAATTTTCTAGGTGTTTTCCTAGTGGAAATGTCAGCTCCTTAATCTTTATTAATAAGAGCATTTATTGAGACAGACACTGTCTTAGAAGCCAGTGATGTGGATATGACTAAGAAATACATCCTGCCTTAAGGTTACGTTCAAAAAACTCTAGACACCCTTCTTTTCACATACCGTGTAAGAGCATTCTAGGCCACCTTTTATACAAACTATTTAACTTTGAAATTCCATAGCAGTTCTTTCTAGATTACATTCTGCCTATGTTTCACTTTTTATAATATTAGCAATTATTTATTTCAATTCTGTATTTCATTTAATATAACCGAGTTCCATAGAGAGATGAGGCAGATATAGTTAAAGACTGGAGAAAAGGCAGATAATATATATAATAATAAACAAGGTGAACCACTCAAGACTTGGAAGTAGTATATTGATACAATCAGAATTTCATTTTAAAATTATTATTCGAACTACAGTGTGAAAAACCTGTTTGGCTTTTTTTTTTTTTTTTTTTTTTTTTTGGTATAGGAGTCCTGGATAAAGTCAGCATAGGAGAGGAGATATGCATGAGCTTTAGTCATGCAGAAGAGAGGCAAAAGTGGCCTTGACTATGGAAATATCAGCATGCTGGAGCAAAGTTCACAGAGACTACAACTAGAAGGAAATGTTCACAAGTATTTAAAGAATTCACTCATCGTTTGTTTGGTGTTGGAGTAGGTTATCATTGACAACTTTTCATTTCTGGCTTAGTCAGCTGATATTAAGCATTATCCCAGGTATTAGTTTGCTTGGGCTGTCATAACAAAATCCCATAGACCTAGTAGCTTAAACAGAAGTTGATTTTGTCAAAGTTCTGGTGGCTGAAAGTCTGAAATCAAGATTCCAGCTTGGATGTTCTGATCAAGCGTCTCTTCCTGGCTTGTAGACTTCTGCCTTCTCACTGTCTCCTCATGGGACCTTTCCTCTGTGCACATGTAGGGAGAGCTCTGGTATCCCTTCCTCTTCTCTTAACAGCAGTGCCATCAGATTAGGGCCCCACCCTTATGATGTTATTTCACCTTATTTACCACTTTAAAATTAAAAGGCCTTTCATCCAATACAATAACATTGCATATAGGTCTTCAGCATAAGAATATAGGGGAAGCTTGACCTGTGGTGGCACAGTGGGTGGGGCGTTGACCTAGAATGCTGCTTCCAATCCTGGGCATGCCTGGTCAAGGCACATACAAGAAGCAGTTACTACTATGAGTTGATGCTTCCTGCTCCTTCTCACTTTCTCTTCTCTCTTAAAAAAAAAAAAAGAATTTAGAGGGATATACTTTATAACATTCCAGGTTCAACGGACTTTTTATTTTTATTTTATTTTATTTTTTCATTTTTCTGAAGCTGGAAACAGGGAGAGACAGTCAGACAGACTCTCGCATGCACCCAACCAGGATCCACCCGGCACGCCCACCATGGGGCAACGCTCTGCCCACCAGGGGGCGATGCTCTGCCCATCCTGGGCATTGCCATGTTGCGACCAGAGCCACTCTAGCGCCTGAGGCAGAGGCCACAGAGCCATCCCCAGCGCCCGGGCCATCTTTGCTCCAATGGAGCCTTGGCTGCGGGAGGGGAAGAGAGAGACAGAGAGGAAAGCGCAGCGGAGGGGTGGAGAAGCAAATGGGTGCTTCTCCTGTGTGCCCTGGCCGGGAATCGAACCCAGGTCCTCCGCACGCTAGGCCAATGCTCTACCGTTGAGCCAACTGGCCAGGGCGGACTTTTTATAACTAACAAAAACAAGTTAATAGTGTGGGTTATTGGAAATGTTTTCTCCCCAGTCTGTGAAATACCCCTTTGCTTTCTTGATGGTGTCTTTGAAATATTTTAATTTTATTAAGCCCAGTGTATTAAGTTATTTTTATCACTCGTGCATTTGGTTTCACATTAAATGGAATTTGCCAATTTAAATAGTAGTTTATGATTGTATACTGAGAAAACCACATAAGTAATTCAAAAAAGCTTCACTTATCGAAAGTATTGTACTGGGTGGGATTAGGTTCACCCATGTAAAATAGTAAACACAATAACAGTAGATAAAACTTAATATTTTTTTCCAGGAATCTGATGGGTTCAGAGGATTTCAAAAACACATTCTTTAGCTATTTTAGACAGTGGAATTGCTGATTGAATGCTGGACAACACCTTGCTCACATTCTCCAGTCACTTAGAGCCTAGAACAAGAATCTGACTAAATCTCTGACCAAAGACACTACACTAGAGAACCTTTATAACTGAACCTGGTTAAGCTGCCTGCTACAATACAATGAAAGCCAACTCATGACACAAATGCTAGTGAAAAAAGAAAAGAGGTTTATTCAGGTGCTGTGACCAGGGAGAAAGATGGATTCCTGTCTCAAAGAACATCACATCTTCCTGCTCAATTCTGTGGTTCTTATAAGAATAGGAGGGGAGGTCTTTTTTCCTTTCTAATTATTTTACTAGCTTTCAGCACGCTTAGACCCTGTCCATTCATCTTTCCAGCCTTTGATGTGCTCACTATAAGAATATCCCTTTGTCCCTTCTTGGCCAATGGGAGAGACTTCCCAGGACTGCCTGACTGTCTACAGCAGGGGTCCCCAAACTTTTTACACAGTGGGCCAGTTCACTGTCCCTCAGACCGTTGGAGGGCTGGACTATAAAAAAAAACAAACTGGTCCTGGCTGGTTTGCTCAGTGGTAGAGCATCGGCCTGGCGTGCGGAAGTCCCGGGTTCGATTCCCGGCCAGGGCACACAGGAGAAGCGCCCATCTGCTTCTCCACCTCTCCCCCTCTCCTTCCTCTCTGTCTCTCTCTTCCCCTCCCACAGCTGAGGCTCCATTGGAGCAAAGATGGCCCGGGCGCTGGGGATGGCTCCTTGACCTCTGCCCCAGGCGCTAAAGTGGCTCTGGTTGCAACAAGGAATGCCCCGGAGGGACAGAGCATCGCCCCCTGGTGGGCAGAGTGTTGCCCCCTGGTGGGCGTGCCGGGTGGATCCCAGTCGGGCGCATGCGGGAGTCTGTCTGACTGTCTCTCCCTGTTTCCAGCTTCAGAGAAATACAAAAAAACAAAACAAAAAAAAAAACAAAAACAAAAAAAAAACTATGAGCAAATCCCTATGCACACTGCACATACCTTATTTTAAAGTAAAAAAACAAAACGGAAATACAATATTTAAAATAAAGAACAAGTAAATTTAAATCAACAAACTGACCGGTATTTCAATGGGAACTATGGGCCTGCTTTTGGCTAATGAGATGGTCAATGTCCGGTTCCATATTTGTCACTGCTAGCCGTAACAAGTGATATGACGCACTTCCGGAGCCGTGATGCATGCATCCTGCTTCACTGGAAGTAGTACTGCACGTGAGCAACACCACACTTTGTGGTGCCGCCACATACAGTGCTCCTCTCACTGACCACCAATGAGAGAGGTGCCCCTTCTGGAAGTGCAGCCGGGGCCGGATAAATGGCCTCAGGGGGCCGTATGCGGCCCACGGGCCATAGTTTGGGGACCCCTGGTCTACAGTAACACCTTGACCCAGAGGCAGATTTAATGGCGGGTGCACTGAATGCGTGCCCTGAGCCCTGACTACTGAAGGGCCCTGAAAAACTCCACTTTATACTTTTTGTCTAATGACACCAAGTTTGGTTTCATATGTGCAACTTTAACATTAATAGTGCATAATATTTTTTATTTATTTAAAAATATGGTTAACGTGTATTTTTATTTTCCCTGTCTCTTTTTTTTTAACAGGGACAGAGAGAGAGTCAGAGAGAGGGATAGACAGGGACAGACAGACAGGAACGGAGAGAGATGAGAAGCATCAGTCATCAGTTTTTCGTTGTGACACTTAGTTGTTCATTGATTGGTTTCTCATATGTGCCTTGACCGGGGGCCTTGAGCAGATGGAGCAACCCCTTGCTCAAGCCAGCAACCTTGGGTACAAGCTGGTGAGCTTTGCTCAAACCAGATGAGCCTGCACTCAAACTGGCGAACTGGGTCCTTCTGCATCCCAGTCCGAAGTTCTATCCACTGCGTCACTGCCTGGTCAGGCTCTTTCTTTTTTTTTTTAAGGGGCCCAATATTTTCTTTTGTGCCAGGGCCTCAACCAACCATAATCTACCTCTGCCTTAATCCCATGCTTCAGTCTCAACATGCCACTTAAGAAAAACAGCATCAGTGGCCCTGGCCAGCTAGCTCAGAGGTAGAGCATTGGCCTGGCATGTGGAAGTCCTTAGTTCAATTCCCAGCCAGGGCACACAGGAGAAGTACCCATTTGATTCTCCATCCCTCCCCTTCTCTTTCCTCTCTGTCTTCCCCTCTCATGGCCAACGCTCCATTGGAGCAAAGTTGGACTGGGTGCTGAGGATGGCTCCATGGCCTCTGCCTCAGGCGCTAAAATGGCTCTGGTTGCAACAGAGCAACGCCCCAGATGGGCAGAGCATCGCCCCCTGGTGGGCATGCTGAGTGGATCCCGGTTGGGCGCATGCAGGAGTCTGTCTCTCTGTCTCCTTGCTTTTCACTTCAGAAAAATACAAAAAAGAAAAAAAAAAGAAAGAAAAACAGCATCAGGCCTGACCAGGCAGTGACACAGTGGATAGAGCATCAGACTGGGACTTGGAAGACCTAGGTTGGAAAGCCCAAGGTCGCTGGCTTGAGCATGGGTTCACGTGGTTTAAGCAAGGTTCACCAGCTTGAGCCCAAGGTCACTGGCTTGAGCAAGGGGTTACTCGGTCTGCTGTAACCTCCCCTCCCCCAGTTAAGGCACATATGAGAAAGCAATCAGTGAACAACCAATGCGCCACAACAAAGAATTGATATATCTTATCTCTCTCCCTTCTTGTCTGTCTGTCCCTATCTGTCCCTTTACATGTCTCTCTCTGTGTCACAGAAAAAAAGAAAAGAAAAACACCATCAGAAATACCACTGATGAAGGCAGTAAAAAGGGATCAACCTGATCAACCTGCTAGACGAAAGCAAGACAGTGCGTTTAGGAAAGCTATTTCAACAATAATAATAGCCTTAGGGTTCCAGAGATTTTAAATTACAGGCATATCTTGGGAGATAATGCAGATTCAGTTACAAACCACCACAATAAAGCAAACATCACAGTAACATAGGTTGTAATCTTTTTGCTGGTGGAGGGTCTTGCCTTGGATATGTGAAAAACCCAACACCTGTGAAGTACAATAAGGTGAAGTGCAATAAAATGAGGAATGCCTATAAAATATTATCTATCAACAAAGCAAATAAAAGCAGGTGCTCTTATGATCAGTTTGGTTTATTGAGGACACAGTGCAGCTGGGGATAGAATTATGTTCTCTAAAGCATGCACATTTCCACACATCCCTGAGGGGGATTAACCCCCCCCCCCAAGTCATAATGTCCATGTGACTCCACTGGAAGTACTTGAATGTCCACAGCTCAGGTGAGTAGCGAAGAATCTACCTTGCTACTGTAAAGCAGCAGATTGAGAAGAGATATTTCTACCTTATTAATAGTTAAGATTCCAATGTTTGTTTGTTTTTTACCAATACACTTTGAGTCATCACTGAAGGCATTATAAAGCCATCCATTAGGGATTTGATTGTGGCATTCTTTGGTCAACTTAACTGATACAAACCCAGTAGAGATGAGGATTAGATTAATTTTATGTAAATTTCATTTCAGATTGCAGTCAGGGCAATTCCCACCCAAAAAACTGCAATACAATTCTCCAAAATAATGGAATAATTCAGAGCAATCAAAGCTAATGGTATCCACTAGAGTCCTTCTTTAGCTCAACTCATACAAAATCAATCTGCTCAACCTGAATTTTCCAAATGAATAATTAACTGATGGCCAATTTACAATAGCCTGCATGCAAATTTATCAAGCTCTCTAAAACCAAAGACCAAATATAAAACTTATGGAAAAATGGTTATAAGAAAATGTTAATCTTCATTATCAAGGTCTAAGATGAAAAACATTTTTGGAGTATCCAATATATTCAAAAAACATCTCACCACGATAAAATGTAACATGTTATGTAAACATATATGAATCCACTTTAACTGTTAACTTTCAAATACTATTTCATAATTTTAATTTAATCAATTTATTTTAATCTCTCTTACAAATCCACATATGTATCACTAATAAATATTGGCTTTAAGAAACTAATTATATGATTCTATAGAGAATCATTTTTAATGAGCAGATTCATTTCTCTCCTGTGTAACTTGGAAACTTTCAGCAAACTGCTGTAAAATTAATGTATTTTCAATATTTTGTCACAAAACAGTATTATTTCCAAAGACTTCATAGTTGCAAGTAATTATAGATTTGTTGGGAGTATTTTAGTCACATGATACATTTACTAATAAAATGACAAATTTTAATTTAGCTCAAGATGTATACATTTAAAATAATTATTTACAATTCTGCCCCACCTGGAATGCTTTTGCTTGAAACTGAATTATTTTACTTCCTTTAAATTAAAAGAAAACAAATGGTGAGTTTCTTACTCACCATTTCTAGTACTCAGGACTCTAGGCACTCAAAGACATTATCCTCAGGAATCACTTGGTTCCTGTAAGTCCAGTGGCCACTGCCATGGCTATGCAGGTTCTCATTGCATTTGGGCAGACGGTAAAGGAACAGTGGAGCCATTCTGTTTATTAAAGTCTCGTAATGAGCAAACAGGCAGGGCTTCAAAGCCCCTTGACTCTCACTTTTTCTCCCTGCACTCTCCAGCAAAAACAGGCTGGGGGGGGACCTTCTCCAGCAAACAATGGACAATCCACAATTTGCAATCTATGGCCCTGAGAGCAAGCACCCGCAGCCTCCCAAAGACTATACACATATGGTGTTGCTCCAGTACAAGTGAGCAAACCTAAAAAAAAACCCGACTGGTTTACCCAACAGTTTCTTATTTATTTACATTGGTTTACCTCTCAGACAAACTCCTTTCAAATGGTAGCTCTAGATGTTAAATACAGATGTTAAAAACATCAGTACCTACATCACCCTTGCACTTGTTAGAAACGCAAAATACGAGACCTCACTTGGATTGTACTGAATCAGAAAATCTGGGATAGAGGAGGGTTCCAGTTAGGAGGTGAAAAATCCTACAGGTAATTTTCACAGTGCATGCTAACATTGCAGATCCGCATAATTGAATATGAGATAACATTTACTGCGTTGCTTTGATGAGAGAGATCCTTTGTGGACCACTGAAGTTTCAGAGTCTGCATAATAGTCAATATCAACTCATCCCATCATTCTAGGATACTAAAGTGTGCATGAGAACTCTCTACATGTTGAGTTTCTTCACCAGTCTCTGGGTTTGCAAACCCCTTGTTACAATCAGAGAATATTTCCATAGGAAATATGAAGTCCTATTGTAATGCTGGTGGTGGAGCTCACACAGGTTCTCACTGAATTCGGGCAGATGGTAGAGGAACTGCAGAGCCAGAAAGCATTGAGATATAGCCATTTATTAGGGGCTCATTAACACAGATGAGCAAGTAAACAACAAAGGAAAAGAGCTAACAAACAAAGGAAAATCTGCTTTTCGCAGTAAGGGCAAAGGAGCAGGGAAAACCGCACGTCATGGAGGTGGGAGAACAATCTAGAAGAATCACCACCCACTGAAGCACCTGCAGCCTTACACAGACCACACACAGATGGCACTGCCACATGCCCATGCACCAATCCAGCAAAGTGCTTGCAGCCGGTAAACCCGTGAGCAAGCCTAACACAGCCATTTTCCCCACACCTATCAAGGACGAATAATCCAAACAGTAATCTCTAAACCAGGACACCTGCTCAGGGAGCCTATTTCTTGAAGAGGTTGGAAGACCACTCACTGTGTTTGCAGTGAGGATTCTTCCTCAGTAGGGAAAACTTTCTGGAGCCTCTGGCGTCAGGCTTGAAACAACCAAACGCAGACTCTGTCTCTACTGTGGCTTGCAGAGCATTCCTGCTATGCAGAACACTCTCAAAATATGCTTTCACCCTTCCCCAGCTCAACTCTTGCACATCTGTGGCTTGAGAGGTAAGCTAAGGCCTGTAGGAACAATCCTGGTTAGGTCTTCAGCAAGATACATTAACAGCACACTTCACAATAGGAGGGTACCTGAAATTCTGGCTTTCAGACTTGGACATCAGGGGACAAACTCTTCTATGAAAGGGAGGAGTGGTGGATTTTGTAATCTAGAGCAGTGGTCCCCAACCCCCGGGCCGTGGACCGCTACCGGGCCGTGGGCCATTTGGTACCGGTCTGCAGAGAAAGAATAAATAACTTACATTATTTCCGTTTTATTTATGTTTAAGTCTGAAGGATGTTTTACTTTTAAAAAATGACCAGATTCCCTCTGTTACATCCATCTAAGACTCACTCTTGACGCTTGTCTCGGTCACATGATACATTTATCTGTCCCACCCTAAAGGCTGGTCTGTGAAAATATTTTCTGACATTAAACCAGTCCGTGGCCCAAAAAAGGTTGGGGACCACTGATCTAGAACAATGCAGAAAAATCTGACACCCCCCCCAGCACCATAACATTGAACACTTGAATTACTGGTAGACTAGGTGCCTGGTTATAGCATCCCCTAGAGCAGGGGTCCCCAAACTACAGCCCACGGGCCACATGCGGCCCCCTGAGGCCATTTATCCGGCCCCCACTGCACTTCTGGAAGGGGCACCTCTTTCATTGGTGGTCAGTGAGAGGAGCACATTGACCATCTCATTAGCCAAAAGCAGGCCCATAGTTCCCATTGAAATACTGGTCAGTTTGTTGATTTAAATTTACTTGTTCTTTATTTTAAATATTGTATTTGTTCCCATTTTGTTTTTTTACTTTAAAATAAGATGTGTGCAGTGTGCACAGGGATTTGTTCATAGTTTTTTTTATAGTCCAGCCCTCCAACGGTCTGAGGGACAGTGAACTGGCCCCCTGTGTAAAAAGTTTGGGGACCCCTGCCCTAGAGACACGGAGTCAGACCCTAAATTTCCACAAAGCAGTAGTGACTGCGTACTACTGTGTCCTCAGATTAATGGTGGAGATGACATTTACATGCCGGGAAGGGCATGGGTTAGGTACCTCCACCTGTTGTCCTCGTCTCCTTTTCAAGAGTTTGAGTTTTGGGTCCTGGATTCTAGTTTCCCATCTGTCAGAGTTCTGTGGCATATTTTCCCACTGTCTTGAGGAAAGTTATTCATTTCTGATCCTCAGTCCTTTATTGCACGAATGGAGATATTTCAATACCTTTCCCACAAAGTGACGCTGAAATGAGATGAAAAATATTGAGCTTCAGTATTGCTTTAGTATAAGCACATAATATAGTATGTATTATTACTGGTCAGAGTGACCATAGTCAGAGCCTCAAACTGTGATCACTAAAGAGCAACAGTAGCATAAACTAGAACCTCCCAAGAAATGCAAGTTGTCATGAGGCTCCCACTAAAATCTACTTGTAACACTTCAGTTACCTGAGATTTCTAACCCTTTTTAAAACTTTTAATACTTTTGTTTCTTCAAAAGCAAAGCAGCCCTCTCCATGTCATGTAGTCCTTCATGGAGTAAGCTATGGTTCTCAAAGTTTGGTCCTAAAATCAGCATCACCTGGGCAATTAGTAGAGATGCAAATTGCCTGCCTCACTTACCACCTATTGGAAAAAAATATCCACACGCTCACACACACATGTGTGTCTGGGTATGTGTGTTTGGGTTAAACAATCTGGCCCACCATTGATTCAGATGCATACCAAAGACTGAGAATTAGTATTCTCTGAACCATGCATTTTCAACACAACTGAAGTGCAGATTTTATAAACAAGAAATTTTATTTCCTTGGTATAGATAGTGACTTGGGTAACAGAAGTTTTAAATTTTCCCCTGGGATTTATTTTGTAGCCAGTATAAAAGTCATTGTTCTCTTGTCTGATTTTATCAAATGCAATAGGAAAAGACCCTTGCTTTCCATTAATACCAAGAAAAGAGCTCACATTAATCTAACGTGGATTATGGACTCTCTCCTGAACTAAATACTTTGGCCAAGGGTATGGAGGATTAATTGATGGAATCATATTTTCTCCCCTGGAGTGTAGGAAAGTGTCAACTTTCCTTTAACTTGGACTGACATTAGGGGGCTGCTTCTTAAAGAGGCACCAGAAAGTTGGGAACTGGACAGTGGGAAGAGAAAAAAAGAGATGTCTAATCAATTATTTGCACTTACTTGTATTTCTGTTCCTGTTTTATTTTATTCTTTTAAAATTAGAGTTGACATTCAACATTATATTAATTTCAGGTGTACAGCATAGTTGTTACATATTTATGCACGTTATGAAGTGTTTCCACTTATTTCCAGTACTGATACATATTATTGACTATATTCTTTATTCCTGTGAGTACTTAATAACTGTTAATTTGGGTGGAAAAGGTGAATGGATTAAGGAGTACAAAGTTGCACTTATTTTTTATTGCCATGTTTCTGTCAGTGTTTTCTAGCTTGTCTACTATTTGTTTTTGAGTTATTATTTCAGTCCTTATCATGGTTGAATTAATTTTTCTTCTCATTTCTGAAGCACTTTCTAATGATTTTCCTAGAGAGACATGTTTTGTGTGGTTTCTCAATTATTGAAATAGAACTGCATAAAGACTTGTCACATTTTCAACCTCTTATGTATATATGTCTAGTCATAATAACTATTTAATTCATAAAAATGTTTATTTTGCTTTCTCTAAGGTTAACTTTGTTGCATAAACTGAAGTGTTGTCTATTTTCCCATTTGGTTAGCAATGAGAAAATGATCACTTCAACCATCTAAAATTTTTCCAAGAAGTTCAAATCAGTATAAATTAGACAAAAATAAAAAAATAAGGCCTACCAATAACAGAGAGTGCTCAAACATAACTATTCTGTTGATGTGTAAATAACTATGATTACATATATCATAGACAATGCTGCACAACTAAAAGCTGTAAGAATAAATAAAAGATTTTATAAAATGGATACAAAAATGTTACGAATAATTTTGATATACAATAGAAATCACTAAGACATTATACAGGACAAAAATACCATACATAAAAATAACAAACATGGAGATATATATATATATATATATATATATATATATATATATATATTACACATTAAATGGTTAACTCAGAGGCCTGGACTGCTCAAAAGCCTATACTTGCCTGAGGTCTTTCTATAGCTCCTGGGATGTAACCTCTGAGCTACTAGAATATTCTGCATGATAAGAGTATCTCTGTACATGTAATGCCTTAGGCCACACCAGAAAGTTTAGGCTAACAATGTGATTTACAGTGAATATCTGTTTTTGTATGTATGGGACGTTCAGGCATGTGTTCCAGTTAGACCTCTGTGGGGCTTGAAGACTGAAGGGCTAAGGTC